>NW_011370562.1:0-41726 GCF_000735185.1 Notothenia coriiceps
GTTCCTCCTGACCCCAAGACGAGTCACGCACAGCAGCTCACACACCAGCAACACACACACACACACACACACACACACACACACACACACACACACACACACACACACACACACACACACACACACACACACACACACACACACACACACACACACACACACACACACACACACACACACACACACACACACACACACACACACACACACACACACACACACACACACACACACACACACACACACACACACACTACTACGTAACTAACTACGTACGTACGTACGACACACGTACGTACGTACGTACGTACGTACGACGAACGACGACATCACACAACACACACACACCCACACACACACACACACACACACACACACACACACACACACACACACACACACACACACACACCACCCTCTCTCCTCTCTTTGCTTGCTTCTAAGGCTGAGGAAAACCCTCCTCGTGCATCAAATATCTCTGCGTCCTTCTCTCACTCAGCTGCTATATTCTTTATACCACAAGCATCAAATTCCTGTCCTGACATTTGCCTATGTTCCCCGAACAAATAAAACCACAGTATGGTTTTAAGTGAAGCCGAGCAAAAACTCCCCAGATATTTAAACACTAGAGGCTTGAATACATAAAGTTAGATTTATATAAGGGCTGTAAATAATGATTCGTCTGCAGCATCGTTGTCTCAGTTCATGGTTGAAATGGTAAAGTGCAAAATGGACTCGTTTCTCAAAGTCCACGGGGGATGTTTTAAAATGTCCACAAAAAAAAAAAAAAAGACTTATATAGTATATAATCAATAGTCGTCTAGATGACTCTTGGTCCAGTTTCAATGCTGGATTTGCCAGAGAATTGATGTTGCATGAATTCTGGGTGTTTGCTCAGCTACTTTCAAAACACACACACACCACATCATCTCAAGAACCCTTGAAACATGTTTGGCAGTGTCCGTGAAAAAAAAACCCATCACGCTAACTTGGTTTCCACTTGAAAAAAGATCAACTCTGATATCGGCTCATCGCTGTGGACGAGCGGTGACGTCAGACACGTACCTGAGAGGACTGATGTGTGGCGGACAGAAAACAATCTGGGGGCTCTCAGAGGGAACCCAAAGACAAAGCTGCCCTCTCTACAGCAGTCTTACAACACATCTGAGACCCTGGATCAACGTCAGTTTGACAAGGGTTCAATTTCAGTTTTTCAAACTGAGTTTATTCTGTCTAAAGTTTCCTTTGGAATCTGAGGCAGACACAGAGTCAGGACCTCGCACGTCTTTTCTTTCCTTCGAACACTTATCAGTTTGATGTTTGTTGAAAAGAGAATCTCTTCGATAGATGCAGATAGACGTTCTCCAGAATAATCTCTTTGTCAGCGGTTTCCTGTGCACACACGTGGCACAGAACAGAAGATTGCCCGTGTCAGACGCGTCAAAGCTCACTGGAAATACTCTGTTTGGTTTGGGCAACATGACGTGGATGAACGTAGCTACAAACAACCATTTTCAAATGTCATTGTGTCTTGAGCAAGACGTGTTCGTCGCTATCTTCAATATGCCCTTTTGCTTGCCTTGAACTCACCGGCTCCATTCACAAATATATTAAATCAGACATTATGCCGGAGAGCTTGCAGAGTAATGTCCGGTCCGAATGATTTGGACATTTCTTGCAAACAGTACCGTTCAAGTTGCTTAAGTCATGATTTGAGCATCACATACATGTCTCTTCCTTCCCTCTCAGCAGGTTCCTCTCCTCCAGCCTCCTCCTCCTCCTCCTCCTCTTTGCCCTATCCTCCGGCCCTTCTGCGTCCTTCTCTGCTCAGTGGCTCCCTCCCACCGTTCTTCCCTCCATCTCCCCGCAACAAATCACAATCTGTTTACAACCCCTCAGGCACACTCCACAACTCTTCTGGCTCCAATTGCACATCTATTTATACCAGACAATGCAGAGAACTGGCGTCTCTGATTTGAGACCCGGAGTATATATCCGAGTCCGACTGCATGAGCGCCACACTCGTTACGATTAATAGATGTCATACTGAGAGCTTTGGCAAAATGAGGCTTATTTTTTCCTTTTTTGAAGCGTGACAAAGAAGAGGCTATTCTGCACGGGGCTTCACGGTGAATTTAGCAGAAGGGTGAGATGAGAGGCAACAAGTAGCACATCTGTTGATGCTGGAAAAATAGCTGCGGTCGGCTTACTGATTGGTCTCCGAGGGTGGGTAGCGTGAACATCCGCCTACGTTACTTTCTCTACTCCTCTCAGCTGCTGTGAATTAGCCTCCATGCAAACTGCTGGAGTTGATCATCCTGGTTATAAAAGCCCCGATTGTGATCACTGCGACCTCTCACAGGATGAGACGGGGCGGGGAGGGGAGGGACGAGTAGAGGTGCAGGGAGTTCTGTTCTGCCAAAAAAGCAAGCAGCGACTTGTCCCGGTCTCGGTGACATCATGACGGTCTGCAGCGCCGCAGCCCAGCAGGAAGGAGACGGTTGAATGTGAGGCAGAGACACAACTCGGAGGCGTGTGAAGGTGAAGGGGCCTGACGTGCAGGGACTTGTTCAGGTCTTTGAGTTTATTTTAAGCATGCTTGGCCTCACTGAGAGGTGAGCCTCACCTTTAAACACTGGCTGCATCATTTCCAATCTTGAAGCAGTGCTGACAGGTGAAGATTGAATCAACTATGGCCGTGTGCTCGGGCTACCAAATCAACATTCTAAAGCCTTTTTTTTCATGTCTATATATTGTGTTTTAACCTAGTTTGTGTGCACAGTTGAAGATAATGATTAGGCGTCACCAGTATTATCAGTTTTATACTATTAACAGGTCTAACATGCATTTAAAAAACAGTTTCCCCTGCTTCTCGCGGCACAAAAAGGAAGCCGTATAAGGACCAGAAAGTTGATTCCAAGCTTCATTAAAAACAGCTTAAAAAGTGAAATCGCAGTTGGTTCAGCCCTGCATGTATCATCATCTGACACGGAATACAACTGCAGTGATTCATATTTGGTTTAAAATGGCTTTTAAAACATAAACAGTTAAAAGAAAAGGGACTAGACGCACATGACATGAAGAAATTGTACACCGTGGCTTTCACTAGGTTAGCTTGCTAGCTTGAATTTGGCAAAACAAGACTAAACACTAGGATATTTGGTCGATATTGGAAGAAGGCTCCAAGGTCCGATTTACATCTGAAAACGGCACACTAACAAACTTCTGGCTCTCTGTGCTGAAGTGGGCTTTCAGGCAACAATGCAGTTTCTGTGAGGGAGCTGCTGCAGGCTGCGATGGAGGGATGCTACAGTGATTGGAGACAGGTGCGCTGAGACTACACTGTCCGGGTCACACACACACATACAGTACACACACAGCGTGGAGGCCCTGGAGCTCTGTATCCAAGACAACAGATTTCCAGAATATCTGATGAAGTCACTCAAGTGAATTTCAATGTTTTTGATCAGCGTTTGCTCGAAGGCACGCGGAACAAAACACGCGAGTTAAGATGCTTTGGGTCACAGTGAGGAAAAAGCAACAGGCTGGTGGAGCTCACGAGAAGCACAGCGAGGAAATTATGAATCACTTTTTACTATTTCCATTTTCTAAATGACTCTCTGTGGTGAAACATGTAAGCTTCCTCATTATGGAATTAGATGATGCCTCATGCATATTACCTCAGACTCTCCTTCACATTACCTCATCTCCATATGTCCCCCTTTTATTTCTGTCCCTCTACATCTCTGCTGGAGGTAGAGGAAGGTATTGTAAATACAGTACAACACATGACTGTGCCCTCCTTGCAGAAGCAGCAGATTGGGGATTCGGAGAGAGAATATTTTGGGTACACAGAACCTCGTAAAAAGGTAGCTCTGACTTGTTCTGTTCTCTCAGCCCTTGCTTCAGGACCCTGCATCAAACAGCTCGCAAATATATGCACAGCTGCTTGTTTTGGTACATTTTTTGGCAGCCATTCCTCCTGAGACATCCGACAACAGTTTTCACATTCGCCTACATTTGGGGCGGCAGTGTTTCCATTCAACAAAATGGCACTGCATGAATCAAAACGTGCAGGAGTAAGCATGGACTCCTCAGACTTATAAAACCTGTGAGGGCTGCATTAGAATAGACATTTAAAAGTGGGAATATTTCAACCATCAGCCGGAAACAATCACATCGGCTACAGTGTGCATGCAAAGTCGCTCAGGATGTGGTTAACAGTGAAATCACGTATCTCCACACACACAGAGATACACACACACACACACACACACACACACAGTGTCCAACCTGTTGGGATGTGGTTGAGCGCCGATGTCTTCAGCACCTCCAGCGGCTGCTCCTTTCCCAGGATGCCCTCTGTGGGAGAGAGAGCACACTCCGCTTCAAATATGGTCCGCAACATTGAGACAAGCTTCACAAAAAGCCCCGGTTACAGTCCAAAGTGAGCGCGCTTCAGGTCATCTGCAGAGCTGCGAGCGCATGCCGCCGCGCGCCTGCTGCCTCCCGAGCAACTGCCCGATGCATGACCGGAGAGAAAGCCAAGCTGTGAATCTGCAGAGAGAGACGCCCGGCTGCGGGGGGGGAGAAACGAGGGGGACGCAGAGGGAGCAGCCTTCATTGGCGTGTGTGTGTGTGTGTGTGTGTGTGTGTGTGTGTGTGTGTGTGTGTGTGTGTGTGTGTCCGGTGTGTGAGAGCGGGGATGTTGGACTGATACCGCCTGTGCTCAGCATAGCAAATGTGGCTGGCAGCAGCAGCAGCAGAGAGAGATGAGGAGGGGGGTGAGGAGGAGAGGGAGCGAGGGAGGGAGGGAGGGAGGGAGAGAGGTAAAAATAGCTCACCCTTTTGTGTATAGCAGCACATGCAGATAACACACACACACACACACACACACACACACACACACACACACACTCCTCTCCCCTGTTTGTGTGTGTATGCATGCGTGTCCGTGGGTGTGTGTGTGTGTGCGAGTGTGCAGGCTGTAATTATAGTGGCAACATGAAAAGGCTTTTGTAGCTGCAGAGCCCTGGGAAGACATGGCTATAAAAAGCAGAGCGACAGAGAGGGGTGTTGGAGGAGGAGGAGGAAGAGGAGGAAGAGGGGGTAGACAGAGGTAAGGAGGGGGAGGCGAAGGAAAACAACGGGGAAAATAAAGGCGCAAAAAAGGGAGGAAAGGATGGGATTGACATGCATCAGGACTGCAGAAATATGTCACTACGTACACACACATCCCCTCTGGAAGTGTGTATTTTTAGTAGCACCTGATACATATATATTCACAGACATCAGAGGCGCAAAAGCATGCAATTATTCCTTTGGATGGGAGATGAACAAATCCCTCCGGAGGAATAAAAAAGGGAGGAAAAACAGGCGAGTGTTTCACTGTGCATGATCTATTTCTGGAATTCTCTCTGGACCAGACACACACACACACACACACACACACACACACACACACACACACACACACACACACACACACACACAGACACACACACACACACACTTAATTAGCCATGAAGCTGGAGGATGCATGGCGCGCTGATTATGTGTGTGTTTTCGTCTCGCACCACCTTGCATGAATGGCTGCACCCATGATGCACCAACCCCTGCGAGGACTTGGGTGTGGACTCGTTTGGTCCTTTTTTGAATTAATATGAACACTTTGTTTTACCTGAATCCACCACGCTGGTGAGAAAACAAACAGGTGCTATTCAAATTCCGACAGGTCAAATCAGCGGGGACATACACCTGCAGTGTTTTGGACATATTGCAAAAGCAGCCTCTCCAAAACAAACACATCAATGACAGCTGATACCACGAAATGGGCCTATTCAAACAACACACACACACTTCCTGGGTTTTGCAATGTAAATGAGGTGTGTGTGATGACACCTGTGGCTTGCGGGGTAACTCAACGCCCGGCTTGTTGGCGCAAATTGCCGGTTGCTGCTTTACATCTGCGCGTTAAGTGTGGGGAGTCAGAGTTGACGGAGAACTTGCGGTTAGTTTCAACAAAGCGCTTTCAGTCCAGACCACAAGGCTGATACCTGAGAGGCACGTGCAGGTGTGTTACGAGGCGACGAACCGCGAACACAGCGGCCGCAGAGAAGCACCCTGTACCTCGGCAGCGGGGTCCATCAATCTTGGATGTAGCCTAGTTACCCAGCAGCCCCCTCCCTCCCTCCTTCTCTTTCTTCTCCTCTTTCTCCTCCATCCTCCTCGCTCCCCTCTCCCACTGGGCGAGCATCGGGAGACAGGGAGCTATAAATAGCCGCGGCTAGCCTCAGGCAGAGAGCTACCTCTTGTTGAAAACACGCGTGTTATGATGGGCGCTGTGAATGGGGAAGAGAAATGAGCTAACTAGGGGAGTCTGCTGCATGGAGAAATCTGGATGAGTTGGAGCTGCGTGTTAACAGAAGCCTTTTTAAGATTAAATCAAATAGATATTCATATGGATTTTTACTTTACTCTCTTGGCTTCTTAATGACTGTTTGTAAATGTATTTGAATGTAATAGTATAATGTGTTTCTGCTGCACTTAGGCTTTTATTTTTCTTTATAGATCGCTTTGACACAAAAAAAGGCACAACATGCTAATATTAACCTAAAAATGAGCAGAATGTGTCCCGTTTAAAGACAGTGGGTCCTTATCTAAATTCAGACCAGTATTTGTGCAGCTTAAAGCATGACGAGAGGCAATGCGTCAATTTTGCACATATTAGGGCAAAATGAGAGGTTTTACAGTGTGATTACAGTTTATATGTATCCTGGGCTTTTGTTCTGGCACATATGGATATTTTGTCTATGTTATTTAATAAAGAGAGACAGTGAAAAGTGAGGAAGGATGCTCCAGCCTCATTACATTCAAGGCACTTCCCTTTTCTGGCTGCTTCGTCCAGGGTGACTCCAGCAAAGCAAGGTGAACCAGACAGGAACAATACGATTAATCAAACACGCCTCTCCTTGAAGAGAATTTTCCTCTGGGTCGCAAATTTGCTTCCCGAGGGCGCCAGACTGACGTCACGGCGGCTGATAAGGACGGGTGACCCCTGAACAGTTTGCACCCCCCGTGAACAGTCGCATATATACACAACTGTCTGACCCTCGAGGCATGCTGGGAGAATCACAGTATGTAATTCGGCCCGGCGTATTTGTGAAAAGTTTTGTGCTGCTTTGTGAAAGTTTGGATTTAATGTTAAAGCGTCAGTATCTCGGCCTTACTACCTAAAGCACATGACTTCCCAAAATGCATGCAGTGTCACAGGTGCACGGTTTAGTATCTGGTATTTGGCACCGTGCAGCCCCATGTCAAAAGGCACAGGGAAAAGGCTCAGAGGCGGGAGTGTAAACCGTAATTGCCGCCGACAGCTCACTGGCAAGTGTATCCCGTATCCCGAGACAAAAGACACGGGGACAAAAGACGCGTCCCGTTCCTTTCATTAGCTCATGCTCCCTCTCTGCCGTCTCTGTCCTAACGCCAATTAAAAACAGAGCTCTTCTGATGACATACACCCCGTAGACAGGCCGTGATTGGATGCTTGTTTTTAGAACACGGGGGATGGGTGTGGCGGGACGGTATGGGCGCCGCGCTCAATTTGCAGGAGGACAAAGCAGAGATTGTGAAATAAGGGGTCGGACGTTGCACAAGAGACCCCCCTGGGTTTGTTCTGGGATGGTCTGTGCCGCCAGGTTGGTCGCACATGAGAGGACAGCAGCGTCTGGCAGAAGGAGGGAACGCGGCGCACAAATGCCTTCTGAAATCTGATAACATTTCATCAGTCGTAGGACATTTAAAGAGGCCCTGTTGCACTATTTGGGGATTCCCCTTTAAATAGGGTTTCTGTGCATGTGTGGGAGTAGCATAAGGGGCGGGACATCTCTAAGCGGTTGATAAATCACAACACAGCCGGCCAGTTAACCAATCAGAGCAGACTAGGCTCTGGTTTCAGACAGAGGGTGAAAAGAGGCAGTATGAGACAAATAAAGACATTTTTGGACATTAAAGCATGGAGACATGTCCCGGTAGAGGAACAAAACATATTTATGTCTTCTTTAGAGACAGCACAAGTGGATACTAGACGGACGTGACAAAAAAGATGCACTCATTCTGAACAAATATAATGATTGTTTGTTCGGTATGCGTGCACGAACATGTCCTGTGTGTGTTTCTAAATATAGACTCAGGGATAAGCCGGGCCCTTTTTATTGCAGCGAAAACTTTTAACCCCGTCACCCCTGGAGCGGAGCAGCGTGTGTGATGTGTGTGTGTTCAGATAAGAGGATGAGAGAAATGTAAATGTCATGCATGAGCCATTTTAATGTAATGAAATGTAACTCAGTACAGAAAATGCTCCCTTATAGTTGAATGCATACAGTTAAGCTCACACACAGTATTTTATGAACATATAGGGTCACCTGCTGAATGAAAAAAAGAACAAATGAACCAAATAAAGAGAAACCCATAAAGCAGATTCAGGCAGTAGGCGTATAGATTCAACTAACTTTTGGGAAGCTTCTTTTCTCTCTTCTTTCTAACATATGTCTGTGGAGGCCTTTCTGAGGCAGCTCTGCTGGACCAGGTAGGAGTTATGAGCCTTGCTAAAGGGCACTTCAGGTTCCTCTTCCTGGTGTGCTCCCTAAAGTCGGTCCCTGAATCTCTATAATGCCGCTGCAGCAGCGTTAATAGTATCTGGCAGGTGTAATAAAAAGCAAATCCATAATATAGACTTATAGGCATCCAGAGATCCGTACTGCACACAGAGTTGATCAAACACAGGGGTGAGACCCAAAGATGGGACGGTAAATTGCTCAGTTGTGGGCGAAGTACTAAAAATAGGGAAAAGTATTATAATATAATAATATATGATAATAATATAATAGTATCTCATATACTTGATAATAATACAATGCAGGCAATTTTTTCTGCAGAACTAGTACTTTTTAGCTGACAATACTTCTGTTTGTTTACTTAAATGCAGTACTTTTACTAAGAATGAAGTATTTGATAATAATATATAGGTACTTTTACTTTTTATCTACCACTACTAGGGCTGCTCAATTAATCGTATTGTAATTGCAATTACGATTATGGCTTGCAACGATTACGAAAACAACAGTTATTTTTTTATTGTTATTATTACTTTGTTTGTTTCACTGGTTTTTCAGTTGAATTATACTTAAAGTTCAGGGTAATGAACTGTTAAAAACATACATTTCAATTAAAAAAAATGTCTCCAATAAATGGATGTTTTCAAAGTAAATGGATAATCGTTTTTAATAATCGCGATATCAATTATTGACCCAAATAATCGAGATTATGATTTTTGCCATAATCGAGTAGCCCTAACCACTACTGTAGTTTTTTTGTCAATGTCACCTCACATACTGTGACAGATAGAAAATGAAATGTGATTACCAGGAAAAAAACATGTGGCCAATGATAAAGCGCCATAACGCAAGCTCTAGGTTTACATGTTGCTTTTGGGCAATAATGGATTTGGTATCTATGAAAGTAGAAATTCCCAGCAGTTAGAAGGGGGTTTCAATATCCAAATAGTCCAATGGAAACTGGCAGGTGTAGAAAACAATTCCCTTTAACAAGCGCCCATAAAGCTAATCTTGATTAATGCCAAAACAACCCGACGAGTCAGCACAGGACTGAGATCTGACAAAGCCTGCACTACGACTAAAGAAACCAGACTGATGCAATCTCCTGACCGTGCAGATTATTCTATTCTCCTCGCTGTTTGTAATGTGTTTCAAAGTTGTGTAAAGCTAAAAAACGGTTGTGCTTGTAACCTAGATACCGTTAAGCCTTCGAGGAAAGAGCAGTGTGTCAAGTCCACCGGTTCACCACCATAAAAAGGCGCTCACGCCCCCACACACACCCTTCAAAATCACACCGTACAAAATTTGAGCAGATTGTACCCTGCTGCTGCTTCTGGTAGAGTTGGTGCATTATCATTGAACTTTTTGCATATAACCATACAAAGTTCAAACCTCTCATTCACAAATAATCACTGACAGGACCTTGCACTTACTGGCCTCAGAGTGTGTGTGTGTGTGTGTGTGTGTGTGTGTGTGTGTGTGTGTGTGTGTGTATGACTCATCCAGTTCTTTCTCCAGCGGTAAACACTGCAGACTTTCCTGGAAAGCCGGTGCAGTTCTGACTAAGATGAAAACAAAAAGGCTGCCAGCGAGCGGCTTCACCTCCCCTCTTTAGAAAGACACCTGAGGAGCATGCCCTTCACATTTATTTATTGAATTACTCTCACTTACATTTTATATTGCCTGCATCAAATTCACAACGAAGTCTCTTTGCTTATAATGGTGGCAAAAGCCAACATGAGTGGTGAATTATGGCCTTATGGTTCCTTTCTTTACTGTATTCATAAAGACAATTCATACCCATCTGTACATTATCCCTTAATTCTGTACATTATCCCTTAATTCTATACATTATCCCTTAATTCTGTACATTATCCCTTAATTCTGTACATTATCCCTTAATTTCAGAGAGAGTATCATCTTTATGTTTCTCCAGTATGTGGTTTGTGTGGTTTCCTGCTTCATCTGTTAGGGTCACCAGGAGCTGATAAGGTGACCACAACCACAGAGAGGCCCCAGAGGATCATGGGAAATACATGATGAGGAACCCCCGAATTTGAAAAAGTTCAATTTAAATGTGCTTCTGTTTTGCATGTGTGCAGCAGCAGCTTGAGTTTGCATTGAGTCTAACTGCGAGTGAATTTCATCCTGAGCGTGACATTTACAGAAACCGCTCAGCTCAATCAAACATGGTCGACATGTTAGCTCAATGCTAAGCTCTAGTGTAAAACAAATGTGTCCGGCTAACGTGCTAAAGCTCTCCGCACACAGGGTGATCACTCCTGCGCAAACACTGCGAGCATATCAGCCTGACCCCCTTTTTGTTCTGGGAAATATGAAACCCGACAAAGCGTTTTACATTTCACTTTTCTAGGAAGAGATTTATGGTAAATGATATTTAATCTGAAAATCCCACTGCTGCTGTAATAAAGAAAATGAGTAAGTGCTGGATGAAAAACACTGCGTGATAGTAAGCTCATTTACAGATTACAACAAAAAAAACAGTCAGGCACGCACAGCTGCTGCATGAACTGTGTGAATGAACACACACACACACACACACACACTCCAGGATGGTACATAAGTGCAAAGAAAGTTGCCAGCTTTTGGATACCAGGGTGTAACAAAGCCGTGGATGTGAAAGTCTCATTGTTCACCCCAGAACAAAGCCAATGCTGTTTAATTACACTCATTAAAAAACTAATGAAATCTAACAGCGACAGACAACCCTGATGCAAGCGAAGGCCACGAGATCAATTCCCCAGCATCTATTTCTCAAAAGAATGAATGCTTCTGTAAAAAGGAGACTTCTGTAGACATCACTGCCACGAACACTTGTTTAGAGGAACAACTCTGACAGGCGCCACAAGGCCGTACTGTTTTCCCTCACATCTCGTATCTTTAAACATCTCTCTCTGAGAACCGACTTCCAACAAGTGTGTCTCTGAGCTGTTTTCAAACTGGAGAAGCAACACCTCAAATTGACGCCCACACTGGGCAGCTCTCTGAGGGCCGTCGCCGTCTCCCAACGAGACAGTGAGAAACAGCAGCTGCTGCTCCGACGCGTCTCTCCTGGACTCACAGAAGATCACAGCTACGACGACCTGCAGTGGGATGCACACTGAGGAGGTAGAGGAGGGCAGCGTGGGAAATTAAAACAAATGTATTTGGACAGCAGCTCTATCAGCTGATGCAGCCCCTGGCCAGGAAGGACTGACATTTCCTGTCCTGGCTGAGTTCAGATCTGGGCATTGAATCAATATCACTCTTTGTCTTCTCACAACAGAGCCGTTCTGTGATACAAAATAATACTACAGCTATTTTTTATAATAAAGCTCGAAATGAACTGTAAAATCACTGAACGACTGTTTAAATGTCATTGTTTTGTTTTTTTTAAAAGGGACTTTTTGCCAGTTTTACTCATGAAGCCAATCAGAGAGGCAGGGAAGACTTACAAATTACTATTTATTTATTCATGAAACATGGGGTACTTTTTTAAATATGTGCCTGTTGTCTGTGTTGATTTCAAACGTGTCAAAATGGATACCTTGTCTTTCATCTGCAAACTAAATCTAACTACAGGAACAAATAGTCTGTCAGCGACTGTCAAATTCATTTCTCTGGTCCACAGCAGAGCATTGCTTGGCTTCATGGCGCTAACTTCTTAAATGGTCCACCCTGAGATGAGTGAACATGTGAAGGAATTAGAAAGGGCTGTCTAATGATAACAGTTGAGCCGCACTAATCCGGGGTTGATCTAACAGTGTAATGCAATAGGTCCACTAGGGCAGGGGTTCCCAAACTTTTCAGCCCGCGACCCCCAAAATAACAGTGCCAGAGACTGGCGACCCCCTGTTGACAGGGGAGGGGGGGTGATAGTGAATTAATTTCAGAAAAAAAAAAGTTTGAGAAACACTGCGCTAGTGGATTGTCAAAGAAAAAAATGTCTATGCAAACGTTATTATTAATAATAATTGTTTTCTTTTTAATTAAAAAAAAAAAATTATAAAAAATATTAATCTATTTTTTTAATTTTTTTTTTAATTTCTTTTTATAATCCTCTCACGACCCCCACTTTGGGAACCCCTGCACTAGGGGACGCGGAAAGTGACACCATGAAAAGGTGCATATGGACAAGGACTGTAAGGAATAGGTCAACTATTCTGCTCTTTTTCAGGTTCATATTTGGTGCCTCTAATTTGACATGCATACTGCCTGGAATTGAGCCTTTGGAGACCATTTACATGCACAAAAACCGATACAACACACTACAGGAAAGGGAAAACCCCAAAAAGCACAATAGGGCCTTTTTAAATGTTGCAGCTGCAAGGTATTGTGGGACAGCATTTTCTCCTTTCATTTCGTCAAAGGTGGTCCAGAGTATCCTAAGCTAAAGAGGACACAAAATGACCACTTCCGGGTCATTTCACTTGGAACCTTCCTAAGAAAAATTGACTATTTGACCGCAACCTAAATATCCGCTCTGTGGTGCGTTCAGGCGCCGGTGATGGAGATGTAGGAGCGGCGCCGGCTGAGGCTCGCTCACCTCCCTCGAGGGCCGCTGGTTACCTCAGCTGTGGTATTTATAGTGCACACACTCCCAGGTGTACAGAGTAAACATGGATGACACCGTCAGGTACCACAGCGTTCGCGGCTAACCTCTTCATCTGCCAGCTGCTTACCGAATTATTTATCCACAACTCAAGCTTCAAAAGTGAACTTGATATGGTGTCAAAGAGAAAACTCTTAATGAGCGTGTTATGGGCTTTTTTCTCTCACCCTGTGGAGCTTAGTCAAATTAAACTGATCTAATTAACAGACGTAAGACCAGATAACAGTGTTATTGCTTTTAAGCTCAAAATCTAAATAGTCATCCATCTATATGACAGGTATGGCTGTATATCATCCGACAAAACTATCGTGGAAGGCCTTGAAGAACATTAACTTGCATCAAAAACATGATTTGGATCATTTTTGTGCTGACATATTAAGGTTTTCCCAAGAGTTTTCATTGTTCTGGGATGCAAAAATGCTCTTAAAGTCAGAATGACTCCTTAAACTCTTATTTAATAGACATTAGTTGCTCCCTTAAATCACGGTAAACGACTCTACCTCTCAAACGGATGCATTAGGCTTTTAGAAATAATTTCCCTATCCATGAATTACAAGCTGCCCGAGGTGAAAAAAGCCAGAAACTTAACTGTGGATGTTTCATAAAAAAGCCAATTATTATCTGGACACATGGGTCTAACTTTGCTATCTGTTGCCACAAAAGACCTGAAATTACCCCCAAAAATATCAAATTGTGTTATTAGCAGAAGAACATTAATATACACCTTGAAAATAAAAGTAAGCATGATATTATTGGTAATGAACTTACCTTGGTGGCTGTGTGATGTCATCGCTGACAGATCAGGTGTGTCTTCACACAGAACGCAGGTGTGTGTGTGTGTGTGTGTGTGTGTGTGTGTGTGTGTGTGTGTGTGTGTGTGTGTGTGTGTGTGTGTGGGTGTGTGTGTGTGTGTGTGTGTGTGTGTGTGTGTGTTGCAGAACAGATGTGTGTTTGCAGATTGCAATCAGGAGGCTGTTATCCAAACTGTCAATGTCCAGGAGTGTGTGTTTAAAAGAATGTGTGTTGAATATTCAGGAAGATACGTCAAAAGTCTCTCACGGCTGGAAACAGGAAGTAAAATTCCAGCAGAAGCAGCCAATCCCCATCCGGCTTTTGACTTTGGTTACTCCAACCAGATCGGCAGCAATGGTACCAACCTATCAGAGAAGATAAAAAAGGGAGTAAGGAACACAATTGTCAAATTCATTAAAGTAAAAAGCTAACGTTCGGCTACAGCACGGTCACATGAGTTAACTTCACCACCGCCAAGTTAAAGGGGGCTAATGTTGGGCGTGATGATGTTTAGTCGTCTCATTTATCGTTTTTTAATTCACCAGTCGAGTATTTACTACAAAATCTCTTCAGCTTGTGTTACCACACACATTGTTTCAGGCTAACAACCAAAACACAATCAGAAAACCATTGACCTCCAGAAGTGCTAAAATGACTAATTTCTGAGTTTCAAGCAACAGTGGAAAATAAATAGGATCTATTGTTCAGGCTCATACTAGCAGGGCAATAACCTGTAAACCAACCAGGAAGTATATTTCTCGTCTCAGACATAGTTTCATTTTGACTGGTGCTTTCAAAGACCAAGAGAAGAACATAAAGATATGCATTACTTTCAATTCAGAGAAAGCTGTTAGTCTCATGGAAAATGTGAATTTTACCGAGTTTTCCTTGTTTTGTTTTCTTTGTTTGTGCATGGAACTGATTGCTATTTCAGGAAATAAATTATTGTTATTTTTCTTTCCGAGATTTGCCCTGAATTCCTCGAGCCTGGAGCAGGAGTGTCAGAAGTAATCACAAGTGGAGACCAGAGCATCAAGTACAAGGGGTAAAACTGCCCTAGGGCAAGGTGGTTGGGGGGCGGCGTGGGGCTTGGGGGTAGCAAAGCTTGTTCACGCCTGTGCGTGTAGAGCCTCAGAGGTCCTCAAAAGCAGAATGGATGTGTGTGTGTGTGTGTGTGTGTGTGTGTGTGTGTGTGTGTGTGTGTGTGTGTGTGTGTGTGTGTGTGTGTGTGTGTGTCTGGGGGGGGGGTCTCAAGACAAGAAGGCCAGACAGTGCAGCCGCAGGACAAATTGCCCCCCAAAAAAGTCGGTCACTGCACAGTGCACGCATACTTAAAAAGCAAGGCGAGGAGGGGGGTGGTCGTGTATGTCACGGGGAGTAACAGACACTTCGGGGGGGGGCTTCATGCACCACCATTCTCCCAGGGCGTCTCATCTGTCTCGGGAGGGGTGTTCATGTGTGTCTGTCCTAGGCCATTGTCCCTAAAAAGAGCTTGCTTGATGCAGGGTGACAGATCTGGGGGGACAAGCCAGCCCTGAAGCCCCAAAGTGAAGGAATAATAAAAACAAAGACATGGAAAATGGGTTAAAACCGCTGGTATGATGGCGAAATAACACCAGAGCTAGCAAAAAAATGTGCTTACTTGCATTAATTAAGGCACTAGCTGCTGTGCCTGTTAAAAAATGATGGGTGGACTCCAGCCCAAACTCCTTGTGCTATGAAATGATAAAAACCACCAGCTAAGTCTAATATTTCTTCCTAAAAAAGCAGCTTAAAGACACTTTAAAACAGCCGTAACTGCTCTCATGTTGCTCCAACAACCCGTACGCCCCCATTCACAAAAAAAGATTGACGCATGCAGAGAATTACCACCGCCCATCCCGAACCATTCACACACACTCACACACACTCACACAGGCCCGTACCTTCATTTTACGTATTTGTATCGCTTATAAGATGGGTATACGGAAACACAGGCGTGTTAGCAGCACTCTGTATATTGCATTAAAGCCTAAGGCTCGGCCGCGTACTATAAATAGCTCAGCAACAATCGGCATAATAAACATCGCCCGTCCAACCCCCCCTCCTCCTCCTCCTCCTCCCCTTTGACTGCTTTCACACTTCCCGCCCGCTACAGAGCAACAAACCGTATGGAAATGTCCAGCTAAATGCTTTTAGCAAGCCAAAATACTCCTACCAGAAGCAGACACGGTTCAGGCTCAAGGGAAGCCGTGAAAATGTGACCGGGAAGCCGAAGCCGAGGCGGAGCAGAGGGGGAAACTTCAGCCGGACATTGTTTTGATGAATCCTGTCTGCGCGTCGCATCCCTGCATGAATATCAACATCAAAGCGGCGCATTCATCCCAAACACACACACAACACACAGCAAACTCACCTACACGCGCCTCCCGGAAGCCAGTCGTCCCAGCATGTGTCCCGCAGAGCTTTTATTTCTCTCCCATGGCTTTTTCTCAGCGCAGGGGGGGGACAAAAAAATCATCTCCTGACAGATTCCGCCATACTGGATTTTTGTTCCAGCCCAGCGTCACATGGAGCGCCCCCCCCTGCATTCACAGAGGGCGGGACCTGTGTAATGAAAGAGTGATAAGGTATAGTATTTGTGTTATGCACGTTAATAATAAGGAAGAAGTCTATGGGCGTGGCCTATAGGCTGTTCCACTGTAGTAGTACAATATGCAGAGGTGTAAAGTAATACGTACATTTATCAAAATACTTTTCTACTTTTACTTGAGTAACATTTTGATTGCAGGACTTTTACTTGTAACAAAGTATTTCTACACTGTAGTACTTCCCCTTTTTTATAGTACATTTTCCACCTCTGGTAATATGCACTTCTAATGTACAGTAGTCATACTTTTAAATGTACATCTCATATAACTGCATAATAAAACAAAAGGGATTATATTTATTTGTACTGGCTCTGTGGCATTTTTATTGACCATTGCATTTTTATTAAGATAAGATAAGATTCAGGTGTCTTAGCAGCATGGTAGTTGTATTATCATTATTACATTGCTTGAATGTTTCTTTACTAGTCTTTAGGTTTATAGTTGTACATTAAAATAAAATACAAGTCTTTACATCCATGCTAGCGATGTGGCTGAATTCATATACCCATCAACATGTCATATTGTATTACCAATGACAGAAATCCTTTTCCTGCCAGATGTATTGCGACGTTACTAACATTCCTTCCATTATTCAGCGTTTTGTGGCAAAATTAAACAACGGTTTTTATCTATGTGTTGCTCATTGCGACATGAAATGCCTTCCCCACAGGGTCCTCTAATCCAATCTGCTTTTATTTTCATTACTTTATATTTGATTGTGCATCTCAGCAGCCACCCACAGGCGAAGCTGCAACACCACTCGCTGGTTTAACCTGACTTTATTACTGTGATATGCTAACTAGTTTCTATATATCTGCATTGAGATGGAGTGTTAACCACACAGCTCTGCTCACACTGATTCCTCTCATACCTCCAGGCTCAGGAAAGTTACCAAATTGACATTTTGGATTTGATTCTGGATGGAGATGATCATGGTCATATTTTCAAACTATACCAAGAGAGAACATACATTTTTACCAATTTACCCATTAGGTTTCATGTTACTTTCACCATTAATCCAACATTTTTAAACTATTCATCCATATTATTGCACTGAAATATTATTTGTACTCTCCTGTGTTTATACAAATACAACTGCTCTGCCTTCAGTTTCTGCATTGCTTTAAGCATCTATTTTAATAATTCATCCATTATTTTTGTATTTTATTTTGTTAGCTCTGTGCTTGGATTCATTAATACAGGGGGGGCCGTTGGGAGAACCGTATCCATAGCAACAGAGGATTATAAATTGTGTGGATGAGCGACGGTTACGTAAGGCGGGTCGGTCTTGGAGGCATCTCTGATGTTGTTGTGCTTGAGTAAGCTCTTTATGTGTAAACCCTGTTTGGCAGCAGACAGTCTCCATCTGTATGCTTTATATTAAATCATTAATATAGACATCTGAGAGACCCTTTGTTATTGTGCTGTTGATATGCTAAATTCACTTTCAACCACTTATAATTCATGCATTCAGTTGTTGCTTGTGTTAAATATAGTTTAATTGATGTTTGTGCAGACCTGTAAAAACGCACAGCTCCCTCTTGAAGCAACTAAATGATGACTGAATTATAACCAAACCTGCTGTTAAATATTAAACTGTAAATAAAATTAGCTAAGGTTTGTGAACAGCATGACTCTAGTGTTGAAACTGAACGCTAACGTCATGCTAAACACTCAATGCTAACATGTTGATATTAGCCTAACTATAGCTTGTCTCACATGTTAGCAATCTAATAAAAGTCAATCATTGGTTTCTTAAAAAGATCAAATAATTGAAATGCTTATACATCCATCCATGCAAAAAGTTGTTGAGATATTTGAATCTGAACTAGAAAACAGTTTTAAATAATGCAATATTTAGCCTATGTTAACTGAGATTATTTACAGATAAACTTGCACAATCTTTTAATCCTGAAATGCATTGTGACAGAGAAGCACAAAGTTTATAATTATCTGAGCACAAATCAGTCTTGGACATCTGTATTTTTTGTCCAGGGGCTTTTGCTGACGTGCATAAACCGCTCAAATGTGCGTATACGTGCATGTGTGTGAGTGTGTCCAGAGCAGTGATGTCAAAACAGGGATTAGATTGGTTTATATTGCCCGGAGCAGCACATTTGCAATTCAGTGAACATCACACTCTGTTTGCCAAAGCACTTGATTATGTGAGTTGAACTCTTTTGCATAGAGGTGAGTCACCATCATCCCTTCAGGTTTAAAACCATCTGTACCGAAGAACCCTACATGGCTCTGGCTTGAAACACCTGAGGCGAGATGTTCCAAAAATACTCCCATGTTTTTGGCCAGTGGCTGGAAAAAGGAGCAGAAATGGGGATAGAAAGTCAACAGGCGAGCGGCCTGCTCAGACTACCGCTCTGCTACCACGGCAGACACATCACACACTCGCTGTGGACCAGACCACTTGCAGTACACACACAACCGGCTGTTAGTGGTTTGAGAAGGGAAGCCGTCCTGTCACCCAGTGCTCCCACATGAGTCAGGCGCAGCGGGCAGACAAAGCAGGGCAGACAACCTCAGCACTATGAAGAAGCCTCTCCAGCAAGAAGGAGAGAAAACACATTGAAACACCTCAAAGAGCCATTTTCTTTCATGTAATATTTAAAAATTAGACTTAAATCTTTCCAGGATGCCATGAAAAGGCGGCGTTTAAGAGAGAAAAGGAGCCACCTTGGTAAAAAAGACTTCTTACAGTTAGTCTAAAACTTTCCATCAAAGCCTCGCTGAGCTGCATGGAGTAATTACCTCACACACAGAAACAGCTCCCAGGCTACTGATACTGTGTGTGGTGTGTGTGTGTGTGTGTGTGTGTGTGTGTGTGAATATGCCTCCATGTCCTGGGCAGGCAGTGTGTTTCCATGTGTGCGTGCCTATAAAGTATCCTGCTTTTCAGACATTAACCAGCTTGCAGGAGTGATAAACTGAGAAATGTTTTTATGATGGGTCGCTCCTGGAAGCCCACCCAATGAGCTGCTACACTCTGTCTGGGTGAAAACAGTCAAAAAGACAAAGTGAAAGCATTTAGAGCAAGAAAACCTCCACCAGTGCTGAACGATCCTTTAGTTCAGGCATCATTTCTAAGTTGCTGTTGAGTTTTGGAAGCAGTACTCAGACGTTTTACTCCTCAGTCTCAGCCCATGATTGATGTTTGGTTGCTCGGGGGAATGATTGACATGTTTCCAGAGGTCGAAACCATCTCATGATCTGTGCTGCATTTATGGTACTTCCTGTTCCTCCTGACAAAAGACAGTATATTCTCCCGCATGAATAAACCTGTGTTTGCTGCAGCTTATTCACTAATGTTGTGAAAATTAGATTGTTCTTGTACGTGATATCATAAGGGGTGGAACATCTCTAAGAGGTTGACCAATCACAACAAAGCCTTTTACCCAATCAGAGCAGACTGGGCTCTGGTTTCAGACAGAGGGTGAAAAGAGGTGCTGGAGCACAGGCAGTATGAGAACAATAAAAAAGACCTTTTTGAACATTAAGGCATGTAAACATGTCACAGTAGGGGTTACAAATATTAATACGAACCTCAAAGTGTTATTTATATGTCCTCTTAAATATTACCAAATTGATATACCACTGTGAGAGGCTTTTAAATTATGCAAACAGTAGCTGAATAAAGTCCTAATGTCTGTGTTGTAACTCATATCATGTAACTTTCCAGCTTGAAATCCACCGTCCTCTTCCACGGAGAGTTTATAAACCTCTCACTCACTGCAGATTGAAAACATCTAAATAATGTACACCCTGATGTTTCCACATCTCACCACAGCATGAGACGGTTGTATTTTTCCAGGGAACGCTCGCACTGGAGAGGCAGTAAAACTGATTTGGGCATGCAGTGCGTGAGCCCTGCCAGCAGCCTATAGCGAGAGACATAAAACCCCAAAAACCTGAAGTTGACAAACTGTGTTAAGTGATCATAAAATCCCTGAGGCCAGGGAACTGTTGATGGAGGGATTGAAGAAGAGAGGGGGAGACTGTTTTGAAATGGAGAGCCCCTCTGCTTCTAATGTTATTCCTGTGGTTTACTGCAGCCTCACAAATATCTCTGAATGTCAACTTTAAGAGAAGTTTGTCATCTGGTGAGATTTCACCGAGGAGATCTGGGAGATATCACTCTCACTTTTCCAAATCCACAGTTTTTGACAGATTTACTCTCCACAATCTCTCTAAACTCTGCCATCTGACTTACAGACGGATTGTGAGACAGTGAGCCCCTGTGTGCAGAGATCCATCATCTTTCCTATCAGGGGAAGACACGCTTTGTGATGCTTTTGTACTGTTTGTTTGTTGTTTTGTGCTCTTTGCCCTCCTTAAATACCTCTCTATGGTTGTTGTGTGCCTTGTTTTGGCCATTTTTGTCTCATTGTGGGTTTTTTTATGACTCTTTGAGGTTGTTTTGTGTCTCTGTTCTAGTTTTAAATATCTTTGTATAGTTGTTTTTCGTTTCTATATAACTATTTTGAGTCTCCTACTGTTTGGTACGTGTCTCTTTGAGTGACATTTTATAAGGGTAAGGCCAGAGGGGGTCTTGACACTTTCCTTAATCTATCCATGACCTGACTGTCCAGCTGCCGAAACCATGATAAAAGAAGCTAAATACCTTGGAATGTATGTACCAAAAAGTCAAACTGAAAGGGACACATATGACTATTACACAATGAGGAAGACTCCATAGTGATATTTTAAGACCAAGAGTTTTCTGCACATGCAAGGACTTTTACTTCCTGCTCTGCTTCTGAAGAGAATACTCAGCACAAAATAGGAACTATGTAAAATATCCTAAAAAAAAGGCCAATCTGGTGCATGCAAGATGCTGATTATTAAATTGAAAATCGTAAATTAGCTGGTAAACAAAGATAAAGGTATAATTTTTTTGTGTTATAAATGTTTATTAGAATATGCTAGGCCATTTAAATATGGTATAGGGACAATACACTTAAGCTTCAGCCTTTAAAAAAAACTTTAAATAAATGCCCTATTGTCATTTATACATTTTTTTGCAAACTTCACTAAAGCATAGAAACCAAATAAACAAATTAATTATATATAATAAAACCTGCTTTTTAAACCTGTTTCATAACTTATGGCTATTATGATATATTTCAAAAGTATTATACAAATATAAAACCAGATTATTTTAGTGTTAATGTCAATGTTTATGAGGAGAAATAAAACAATAAGGGGTCTAATCATCTTTAGAAATAAGTTCCAGCTATGAAAAAAAACATTTTTAACGAGTATTTTTTTGCAGTTTTTTTTACCATGTTTTGATTTTGTTTGTAGACAACAGCGCCATCCTGTGGACACCGAGGTGAACTGCGTCCTACGTCATCATTCTGCGTCTGTCTCTCCAGTCACCGCAGCATGTGAAGAAACCATGGGTATGCAGTTTGATATTTAACTCCTGGTTACTTTAAATTCATATAACAGCGAGTATTTGTGAGTGAAAGTGTGGACTTTATCCGTTTAAGGACTTTTTAACCAGCTATCATAGAGAGGTAGCCTGAAGTCAGGTTAGTTTGAGTCTTTACTTTCCAGGTGTTTTGCTAGCTTTTAGCTCGCTAACAGCATGGATAACAACACGCAGGGAGATACTATCGATCTCTACGGAGATGAGGAAATTATTGAAGTCATCGACCTCAACGACATGGATCCTGAACCAGGTCAGTTAAAAATGGTAAACAACTGTAAAAGAATCCCGTTTAAGCGACGTGTTCCTCTGACAACCAGTGACAAGTTGATTTTTCAACTGGTATTTGAAGATCAGTTCTATCTATTTTACTTTATCAATATTCTTTTAGCAGCTAATTCACTCCCACTTGCATTATCACATTTGTAACTATATTATTGTATAGAAAAACGATGCCAGCATTGTTGTTATTAATACTATATATGCTTAGCAGACATTATTATTGTTTCAAATCACTGCTTGTGGACATGATGCTACTTTAATTTTTAAAATATATTTTATATTTTTCTTTTAAACAACTTTAATTTATTGTAATGACTTTTTAGTAGATTCATATATATGTATTTTCTCGTTTTCTATGTATTTTTGTAATACCTACTGTCCTGTGAGTAAGGGTGTTATTGCCCATAGTTCTTACACTGCCATCCTATTGGTTTACAATGTCCGAAAATACATATTTTGGTGGGGTGGTTCTGAATTAGTTTTGACGTTTTCCATCTTAATTTACTTTCTTTCTCTTACTCAAGATGATTTAGCTGGTGACTTGGAGGACATTGACTTTGAAGACGCCGGAAACGAAGGTGATGACGAAGGCTGGGAGACGGAGGACGAGATGGAGGCGGAGCAGGACGACAGCGAGCTCACCTTCTCCAAACACAAAGGTAGCATCTTGCCTCGATTTGATTTATCATCAGGCATATTCTATGTTCAACTTCTAAAATGACTCTCCGCTGCCCTTCCTCTGTCCAGGCTCAGTGTTCTGCGTGAGTTTGGACCCTGCGACCAACAGCATGGCCGTCACAGGAGGAGAGGACGACAAGGCGTACGTCTGGAGGGTGAGCGACGGGGAAGTTCTGCTGGAGTGCACGGGTGAGAGTCTGAGGGCTGCGATCACAACTAATATGATTGATAGCTACACTCAGAATAAAGATACAAGACAAAGCTGCATCTGTTCATGCACTCTATATCATATTTAAACAATATTATGTATTTCAGTAATGAAGTCATCGTTTCCCTTTGTTTCCACAGGTCACAAGGACTCTGTGACGTGCGCCGTGTTCAGCCACGACTCCTCCATGGTGGCTTCGGGGGACATGGGCGGTTTGATTAAAGTGTGGAACATAGAAACCAAAGAGGAGATCTGGTCCTTCGAAGTGGCAGATCTTGAGGTACGAGCCTCAGTGTTTAGTTTGTGCATCTGTGAGCACTTTTTATTGGCCCTTGAGGAATTGATGGGGAGAGGGTGACCACATAGGAGGAAGGGAACCATCAGATCTGCTCTCCTCCTTCAACTGCAGAGCAAGGCACTACGCAGGATAATTCTAAGATCTGCTCATCAGCCCCAAGTGAAATACTGTGTCTGCTCTGCTTCCCACTCAGTGGTTGGAGTGGCATCCCTGCGCCGCGGTGCTGCTGGCGGGAACAGACGACGGCAACATGTGGATGTGGAAGATCCCGTCAGGAGAGTGTAAAACGTTCCAGAGCGCTGCCAGCCAGGCCACCTGCGGAAAAGTGCTGCCCGACGGTGAGAGACGGGACAACAAGACGCTGAGGATATGTCTTGGTGTAAAAAAGCAAAATCATATCTTCTTTTTTTATTGCAGGCAAACGGGCGGTGGTGGGTTATGAGGACGGCACAGTACGTGTGTGGGATCTGAAGCAGGGAAATGCAGCTCACGTCATTAAAGGTGAGTCAAGCTTCTTCCTGCTGGTACCTTTTTGTATTTCTGGTTTTTAGTTGTTTTTCAAATATTTAAATTAGGGCCGGGACTCGATTAAAAAAATTAACTAATATTAATTTCATAAAGTGTAGCAATATAGCCCTGTAAACTATAACACTTTGTTTTTTAAGTGTACCATTTAAAATAAAATAAAAAGTGCCATGATTGACCTCAATCCCTCCTATTCTTCCAATATCCTGAGAAAATAAATCCTCGAAGTCATGAACGTTAGTTGGTGCTCCAGTATAATCGGTACCCCTGAAACTCATCCAGTGAGAAACGTTCCGCGGTGCAAAAATAAGTGCGATTAAAATGCGTTAATTTTTGTGTAATTAATTAATCTTAATTAACGCGTTAAAGTCCCGACCCTAGTTTAAATATAAAACCAAGAAAATGTGTTGTTCTCCATATATCTGAGTGTCTGTGCTGCTGACTATAACAGTGTTTCCCCTTTTATAACAGGTCACGACGGCCACCGGGGGGCGCTCACCTGCCTGTCCTGCAACAAGGACGGCTCTCTGGTGCTGACGGGCTCAGTGGACGGATTCGCCAAGCTCATCAACACCGCCACAGGAAAGGTGGGTGCCAAAACAATACTGTTGTTTGTCGAACTGCAACGCAGGGCAAACTCACACACTTTGTTCTTCCAATATGCGTGTGTGTGTAAAGGTGGTCGGACAGTACTCGCTGGACGTAGCCAAGGTCAAACCATCACAACATGACGAGGAACCAAACTCCATCGAATCTGTGGGATTCTGCAACATGTGAGTAGTGAAGAGTGTAAAGTGTAATCCTCCATCAACCTGATGTTAGGAGACCTCACATTTTTAGAAAACAGCCTTAAAGATATTTTTGTTAGGGTAGAGAAATAATGAATACATATAAAACCCTGTTTCGCCTGTACTAGTGTCTGACCTCTGGTGTGTTGCAGCCTGCCTCTGGTCGCCGTGGCGTATCTGGACGGGACTCTGGGCGTGTACGATCTCTCCTCTCAGGTCATGAGGCACCGCTGCCAACATGAGGTAACGCACAGCAGGAAGTTATTTCATTAGTGGACCATGCTATGGTAATAACACATAGGATGCTGGTTGATTATCTTCTTAACATACCCCACCTGCTCTAGTGAAACTGTTTTATTAGCTCCACTAACCAGAGTTTTTATGCTGAATTTCCTCCCTGTGGTCCTCCAGGCCGGCATCGTTCACCTGCAGTGGGAGGACTCTTCTTCTGTGGTGTCCACCTGCTGCTTAGACGGTGCGCTGCGCCTGTGGGACGCTCGAACCGGCAGCATCATGGCGGAGTATCACGGCCACAGCGCAGAGATCCTCAACTTCGCCATCAACAGGTGAAGTCTCCTCTTAAGATGTCAATACACAGTTTTTAATCACTAAATTATGATTATTTACTGTTGTTTTTGTTTATTTCTCCCTCAGGGAAGGGACTTTCGCCGTCACTGCTTCTGGAGACAACCAGTCGAAAGTGTTCTGCCTCCAAAGACCCGATCGCTAAAGGGAGGAAGAAAAGAAGAAGAGAGGAAATATTTCAGGAGAAACAGCAAAGACATTTCATAATCAGACTTTTTCTTCCCTTCCCCTCAGGATTTTGAAGTGTTCTCAGCAATGATCTCAATGATCTGACCTGCTTCGGTAGGATTGTAACAACCAAAATATGTTTTCTTCAGTTCCCATCAGTTGTGCTTGATTGGAAAATGTTTAAAATAAGCCTCACTGAGAGAGAAAAATGCTTCAAATCGGATTGGTCATTGTCTCTTTCTTAAGTATCCTGTTGTTCCACAGTTTGAGAGACTAAACAGAGATTGAAGAGTGATACATTACAGTGTGCTTTCCCTTTGACAGGTATTGTATGCCTTAAATGACTTTACAGATAAAACATGAGACAGAAAAGAGGAATTTCAATATAATTTCTTCCTTAATTGGAGTTTGTTTAATGTGTGTGGTCTTCCAGCTCTCACCATGACTCACCAAGTTTGGATGCAAGTGTAAATACAAAAATAATAAATCATATCCTGTCTTCTGGGTATGTTAATTCTCTACTATGACTATCACTGTTTCCTCCATCTTAAAAAAAACTGTTTATACTTGTGTATGTTTCAGTCTCTGTAGTGAGTTCAGACTAAAGTTGTCCCTTTATGGTGACATGTGGAGGGCCTGAGAAAAAATCTCATTTCAAGTGGGCTCTTTTCTTGTTTGGACTAATTGGAATCAGTTTTAACTCAGATTACATTATCTGTTTTTATCAGATATGAGTAACAGAAGTCAGGAGACAGGACTCTTAAGGAAGTTTCCCAAAACCTCAGCAGAGATGATTCCACTTTCTATTACCAAGTAGATGTTGATCGTGCAAAACATACTCTACATCCATGACCTGTATTTCCCCCAATCAGGAAATACATCAGCTGCTTCACTTTCTGCTTTTACACAGGCGAAGCAGCTGCTCACCAGTGTATATGTGTGACTAAGTGTTTGCTAACATATTTATCTCTGCTTGTTAAAGTACGAGAACATGTTTGAAGGAAAACTTACAACATTATGCACCACAGTGAATCGCTGAAATGTGATTGGTTACCCTCTCCCTGATGAAGACCACATTTATCAGAGAAGAAACGTGATTCAGTCAGGGTTCAAACTGCCCTCCTTCATTCTCATACTTTATAAAAACCTTTTGGCCTTTATTCAAGGCCAAAACCTGCTCTGTTCCTTTAACTCTATTGTTCTATTTTTGTTCTCCTCTCAGCTATATGAGGAAAAACAACCGGGAATCAGTATCCTGTGCACAAGTGCTTCTTCCTCGTACCTGGATCCTCCACTCACGCATTGTATGTGTCTAAGTGACCATGCATAACTCACCGGGACAGGCAGGCCGTAAAACACTTGCACGCACAAACATGTTTGTGTACTTCTTCAAGGCGTTGTAAAAATAGTTGAGTATGGTGGCATATAGTTAGAAGATGATGCACAGAATCAAGTGTATTTCTGTAGTCATGACGTGTTTTATTGTATGGACTAAACTCAGTGTTTGAGTAGCATTGTTGCATGCAGCTGGGCCAGGGGATAGAAACACCTGGCAGCATGATATTTTCCTCATCTGTCACAGCCGTGTTTGGCCTCAAAGGTCACCGTGCTGACGAACACAAAGGCGAGGAGTGGCCTTCAGGATTATCACATTTAGACTGACATGGCCACTGCCTGATCTATTAAATCACAGCTCATTGTCAGGGAGCTGGTGCGCTGAAAACAGATGCTAAACAAATTGGTTGTGCAGAAACAGACAGGTGCCAGTGCCAAGGTAAACATGTCTGGATGAAGAGAAGGCCGGAGGCAAACCCATTAAAAACACATCTGTTTCACACTTTGCAGAGAGACTAACGGAAACATTATGAAGAAGGGACTCAGTTAGGTGACATTGTAAAAAGTGTAATCATTTTAAATTGGTAAATCATTTATGTTTTATTTTTTTTAAATGGGGGTTTACAGCTCAGTTTCTCAATATGGAAAAATACTAAGTTGAAGGGTCAAATTGAAGTGTGAAGTTCAAAATAAAAAAAACGAACGGTTAAAAGGAGCAAACATTTTAAAGTGCGGAAGATAAATGGCTTAAAGAAACGGAAATCCTAAAAAAAGAAAGAAAAAGTGTGCCACAGTCAATGAAAAAAGTGTAAGCCAATATAGCTAGAGCCGTGTTTTAGCTTACGTTAGCTAGCTTGACAAACAATCTTTGAACTCCTTTGCGAGCTAGGGATTCTGTTGAGGACTTTAAATTAATCATATCACATTAAATGTTTCCACTGTGTATACAAAATAGGATTAGATAATGTGCTGTTCAGTAGGACCCTATGTTCCAGGAAAGCCTAAATGCTCCATCTTCTCCTTTGTAATGTGAAGATGTTGTGGTTTCACGTCCAGCTTGTCCTCCCTGCGTAGTGTCTTCCAGACCTCGGGAACGTATTTGTTTAAAAGCCATTATCTGACTGCAGCTCGTCCATCTCAACCAGCACCAGGTCTGCTCCAGACTATCAGTAAAGGAGTGTTTCGTGTTTGGCTCACAGAACAGGTCACCACCGGCCCTCCATCTAAAGCTGTGTTTAAATACAAGATGTGTGTGACGGCTGTTATGAATTCAGACGTACACACTCTCGTAAGCAGTCTTTGTATACGTTAGGGTCCGGAGCAAATTTGTTTTAAACAGAATGGTATGGCTGTTTTTGAAATGTGTTTGTAAAACTCAAAGCAGGTATAAAAAAAACTAGCTTGGCTCTTAATTGTGTCAAATAAAAGTGTATACATGTGTTTATGTATTTAGTCCAACTATCTAAATGTAAACAATTGGTGGAAAACATTAGGCTAATTGTTTTCTAGCTAAGAGAGCTAATGTTAGCTTACCCCAGTGGTTCTCAAAGTGGGGGGCGCAGAGGCATGACAGGGGGGGCGCGAGAGACCAGGAGGAAAAATGGTTATAAAAAAAAAAAAACATAAAAAAAAAAAAAAAANCGTCAAGCTACCCCACAGCACCCCCAAAATAGAATCTCTGGCGCCGCCACTGAGCCTGACTATTTGTGTTGGGGGGGCCCGACTTTTTTTTTCCTCCAAAGGGGGGGCCTGACAGAAAAAGTTTGAGAACCACTGGCTTACCCTAACCCTAACCCTACATTTAGTTTACTTGTCAGAACCGTTTGACCATTTGCGTATAATAAAACCAATGTGGCCGGGTGGTGTGTTTAAATATTATTATTTATATTAAATTAGAGATTTAAAAGGAGATAAAGGACCTACAACACCCCCAGGAAATAGACACAAGGCAATGTTGCAAGAAGTGGTGAACTTGGACAACAGTTTGTTGTAAAATGTTAAACACTGTCTTGGTCTGTAAACTAAATGTGTAACTAAGGGAAAAATTGATGTATTTCACAACTTCTTGTGTCCATCACTTAATTTTCTAACTGAGGTTTAAGTTGATCATATTTTATAAGCATCTGGGGGCCATTATGGAGGGTGTGAATTTAAACCTCATGTCAGGTCGATACTGATGTTACCCAGGCATGTTCTTCAGGCTGCAGTGGTAATGCATTCATGGACAGTAGGGAACAAAGGCTGCAAGACAAAGTCAGTAGCTGAATGGTTAGTGGACACTGATCCCAACCTCAGCATGACCAGCTGCAGGAAACGAGAGATATACGCCTCCTCCTTCTCCTCCTTCAGTGTGCACTTCCCCTTTAAAGTATCTGAGAGACACTCTTGGCTCCTCACTCTATCTCTCTGTGACTGTGTGGTCAGGCTGCTGTAGCTGAAAGGATCTTAAAGGATAAAGAAGACACTCCTGGACTCCATGGTGGTGGTGATGCATCTCCTTCTTGTACATGTGATATTCAAGGGATTTTTCCAAGGATATATGACTGGATCTAAAAGGTAAAAGTCTTCCAAGATTTGTTCCTTTTTGTTTTAAATGGTTCATATTTGGCTATTTGTTACTGGTGCTAACAAATGTTGAAACGCGAGCTTTGTATGGTGAAGCAACATTTTATCTCGTGAAAAAATGTTGCTTCACACATTCTCTAAAGGAAGTCTAATTTCACAACAAGATAAGATGAGTTAAATGATAAATCCCCACAAGAAGATCCAACAGAACATCAATTAAACCAAATAGTAAATAGCAGTTATGTTGAAAAATCATTTTGTTTCTGTTTTTAAACCTTTTAAAGACTTGTAAAGGTGAAAACTGTAACAGGACTTTGGTTCTATAAAACTCCCTGTTGTGTACTGACATTTGAAATATTGTCAATATTTATTTGTACCACCAAAATATGTAACTATAGAGATTTTCACATAAACTGACTAGTTTCACTGACTTGTTAAGTGTTCTCCTGTATCACGTTTTAAAATATAAAAGACACAAAGCGTTTGTAACTTTAGAGTCCCTGCTGATGAATTATTGAATGAAAGTGGCCTCACGTCCGTTTATACGTGCTCTTATCTCGGCTGTTTGTTCACTAAAGGGTTAATAGTGTTCAGTTGACAGGATATGATAGAAAGGAAGTGTGTAGGCTAGTGCACGGTAACTGTCCTGACACAAGAAGCTCATAGCTCACTATTTTATCTCAACTTAATAAAGGAGTACTTTAAGGAACCAAAAGTGAAGGTAATTATTAAACAAATGCATATTTTCTTTTGCATTTTAGAAGTTTTCTTTTAAACTGTAGATAGGAATATCTTTCTTTATTTACCAATGCATTTCCGCCCTGCAAGGTTGATGGGAGTGGAACCAGTCTGCAGATTTCTCACATGATGGACTGCAACGACTCCCATGCTCTGCTCTCTGGAGAGCACCTCATCTACGCCATCACCATACCCCTGTCCACCTCCATCATCTTGGCCAACCTCGTCATCATCATGGGCATCGCCTGGAACCGTCAGCTCCACAACACGCCCAACTACTTCTTCCTCAGCCTGCTGGTGGCAGATCTGTGCACGGGGGTGGCGCTGCCTTTCATACCGTTAATGGGTCTGAACCGAGAGTTGAGTTTCAGCTCCTGCCTGGTGGCTCACATTTTCCCAAACTTCCTCTTCCTGGCGTTCCTTTTGAATCTGGTGATGGTCCACTATGAGCGCTACATCTGCATCGTCGACCCCCTGCATTACAACAACCTGTGGATGCACCGCAGCTTCCCTCTGGCGTTGCTTGTGGTTTGGACGCCTCCACTTCTGTACGCATCTCTACCTGCTTTTGGGTGGAATAACTGGACAGGGCCTGATTGGAACGGCTGTTGTGCAATTAGCCAAAATACAACTCTACTTTCAAACTGTTCAATAAACAGACCAACGTGCTGCTCGTACAGGCGAGTATTCCCCAACGCTTTTATCTACTTGGAGGTGTATGGACTGGTCTTACCTGCTATTCTCACCATCGCTGGCATGACTGGCCGTGTTTTGTGGATCACCCGAGGCCAGCTGAAGGACATCTGTCGCCTCCATCGCTCAGTAGAGAGGGGAAGTCAGGCCTCGGACCAAGAACAGAGGCTTAACCTGCGTTACACTCGCTGCGTGGTGGCGGTGTCTCTGACCTTTCTGGCATGCTGGGTACCCTACCTCATCTACATGCACGTCTGCATCGGATTCTTGATCAGCGACACCAAGAGGAGCTCCACCACTCACATCGTGCTGTCGTGCGCCGGGATTGGAAGCATGGCCGTGGTGCCGCTGGTGCTCGGCCTAGTCAACAGGCAGTACACAGAACCTGCATATAAACTTGTCCAGAAACTCAGAGACAGGTGGAGGACGCAGGGGTCCGAAGAAGTGGCGGTCTGAGAAGAAACTGATGAATATTTATGAAGATGAATCTGTTAGAAATTATGCTGCTAGGGTTTGTTTTCACAGTCGGCATGCTATGCTCACAATGCTAACGTGCTGGTTTTTAGCAGGTGGTATGCTATACATACATAAGACTATACTCTTATTTCTCCTTGTCCTGCCTGTGCTTGTTATCAGTTTAGATCTTTTCCAAGTTTCAACCACCTGCCAGCAATGTTTACTCCACTCGTGTTTATCTACTGGTATGCAAGATGAAGAGGGGAAAGGGATGCACCCAATCCAGAGCTGGCCCGATCCATTAAGCGACATAAGCGTCCGCTTAGGGCCCCGCAGCCACTAAGGTCATAGTTAGCTTAGCTAAGCATCAAACTAGCACTGAAATATATGGATGTTATGTGACAGTATTTCTGAGAAAAAGTCAGCTGAAATGGTGGCATAGTTGCCACTGCTTTAGGTGTCAACAGCATTTTTGAACGTATTTGCAGCAGTAAATGTGGCTGTTTGGCCACTGACGTTGCCATAAAAACACCTGAATTTAAATGTGCAACCTATTTTTGTGACAGATTTTTGCAAGAAATTATAATTCTTCTGAATGATGTTCCTATTGACAGCTAGTTTCTATTTGAATTTTATGAGATGGACAGCCAGAGAGAATAAATGAAAAACAGTTATGAAATACTATATGACAGTAAAGCAAGAATACAGTTTAAGTGATTTGTAAAATATCCATAAAGAAAAAAATCTGTTTACAGTTCTGTTTCATATGGCTGTTGAGAGATGTATCCATAGATCTCTTAATGTTGCTCTCAAAGTGCACTAGATTGATGCTTTTAACTTCAATATAAATAAAAAAAAATCCCCCCCCCCCCCCCCCATTTACATCATGTTCAAATGGATAGGATACTAAATAAATTTGAACACATCTTGTGTCCATATCTTTCTGTTTTGGTGGTCACGCCAAAACCGTGCACGTGCATGCATGCGCGAGTCATAGTGAGTGTCTGCATTTGTGGTGGGGGGGCGCCAGCTAAAATCTTGGTCAGGGCCGGCCCTGGGCGTAAACCATGTGTGCATGTTACAGTTGCAAATTAGTTTCTGCTATATTTAGATAAACTGTTACAGGAAGGTTAAATACCTGTAAAAGCTGCTTTTAAATACTGTTTGATGAGCTGAAACTGTATTTGTTGTAAAAATCCATGCAAGGGAAATTAGATTTTTATTTGAGACTTGATTAAACATGCAATACATGCTTTTTGTTTCCCTAATTAAAGTCTAGTTTAAAATGTGTACATACGGCACAGTATGTGGGTGGAAATAGACGAGCTGAAGCAGACTTTAATCAAATTATAAAGCACACAGTCTGAAGTGCTACGGGACATTAGGAGAGATGGGATATCATGAAGAGGTCAGGGCACACAGACTGTATGTCTTTTGTATATCCTGCTTTGCTTAAACTACAGTATGTTCCAGTAGGCTTTCCACATCGGAATATTGTGTAGCCTACTCGTGTGTCAGGAAGACCGAGGAGAACCGGATGAGACTGTCCGGGTCCGGCTCTGTTTGACTGAAGCTATCTGTATCAGGTGGAAAGCAACTGACAAACAAACACAGTGTTCCCAAACTATGTCTGGATTCAGATAGGGTAGAACATTAGCTATAGCTTAGCCTGGAAAGAGGGATTTCAACTCTTTTCAATATGTATACTAAGCTAAGCTAACAAGCTCTTGGCTCCAGCTACATATTTAGGCGATTTGTGTGATATCAATCTTCTCATCTTACTCTTGGCAAGATAACAAATGTATTTTCCAAAATGTCTGACAATATATTCATGTTACTTGAAAGGAAAGAGAGCAGATGTATTGTTCATGGCACTTTATTTATTAATTGTATTATAGTGCAAGTCAGCCTAAAAGTAAACTCTGTAATGCCTTCAGATTTTCAAAAGGCATTTTAAGCATCCAGTTCTACTCCGGATCATCTTAATGAATATTCTTCCCAATATTGTGGACAAACAGAACAGAAACACTACTTTATTCACCTGTTCTTTATTTTAGTGTTAAATGTATCAGCAAACTTTTTTCAGCGTTTCGTTATCACGAATACACAATCTTATTTTTGCTCACAAAGTTAGGAGAGAAACAACTGAATAAAGCTGACAAATACACAAAAACAACCTTTGCAAAGGCGAACAAAGATAAGAAAACATTTTTTAAAACACTGCCACATGGAACTAAACAAACCATCTCAAACAAGCACGGATTCTAGGAAAAAACGATCAACCTGCCAAGAAGCTTTTGCACACAGAGCGTAAAGATAAAGTATTGGATTTAAAGAGAAGTTCACAGTGATTTGAATTTCTTTGATTCACATTTTACGGACAGAGGTGTGGTAGACAGTCCCGGTCAATCTTCAGAGTAATGGGAGATTTCGGACACCAGTATTCCGGACTCCACCTCCACCTGGATCAGCAGGCGTTTCTTCGAGGCCGGGATAGCACTTTCTCTCGGGACCTCGGAGGGTTCTGGGGCTCGTGGTTTCTCTGGAAGGTGTTTCTTCGATGGCAGGTGAACGTCTGCGTGCGAGTAAGGACTTGGATTGGTTGGTTTGTTTTTTTAGAAATCTAAGCAAAAGGGAGGTTGTATTTTAGTTGAAAACAAATCTTGAATCTATCAGAGCATAAATTGGGCAACCTCCACTTTTTTTTGGTGCACATTTTCTGCATTGCTTTCTGTTATATCGAAGGATTCAGTGGTGTAGAAGCAACAACATATTTCTCACCTGGGCGACGCATGAGGTTACTCATTCTGCAGAGAGACGGAGCAAAAACAGAAAGAGTTGTTAGTGCAATAAATAATGCATTGTGGTATATTTGATAACAAACATGATCTCACGTGCCTCTGCTCCTCGCCCTCCAGCAGCTTGCGGTAGGTGGCGATCTCGATGTCCAGAGCCAGCTTGAGGTTCATCAGCTCTTGGTGTTCTCGGATCTGTCCCGTCAAGTCTTGTCTGACCCGCCTAGAGGCCTCCTCCAGATTGGCGATGTCCCCCCGAGCCTTCTCTAAGTTTGCGTTGCCACTTTGCTTCAACTCAGCGATATGGCTCTTCAGGGACTCTTCCTAACATAGAAACACAGTCAAACAGAAAATCAGAGGCTAGGCTAGATGTGCGATTAAACCTCCAAGAGTGCTTGTGATCACAACCTTTCTTATGAGAGCCTCCAGGTCCCCGTTGAGCCTCTGGATGATGCGCACCAGGTCAGCGATATCCCTCCTTAAATCACGCACTTCCTGCTCACGCTCTCCTGCATTTAGGACCAGCGCATCCATCTAAAGAGAGGAAGAAAGTACATTGCCCCGATAAATTAAAATTGAGAAAAGACCCCTTAAATTATTACTTCTGGTGATGTTAGAGGGGGGGAGGACAAATTGAGGCTTAAAAATATGAGAAGACTGATCAATACCTCCATAATCTTCAGTGTGGTTAGCTATGAATCTTCCAAAACTTCCAAACACCTTGTCCTGGACATAGTTTCTACAGCATAAACTGTGCAACAGTACAGTAGGCCCGCACAAACTGCAGAACACCGGGGCTTTGGGAACACTCAAAATTACTTTAAATGATTTAATTCCCATTTAACCTGTTAAGGGGCTTCCCACCCCCCCCGTTTTTTTTCTCACGAAACTGTATCTCAGGGCTTCTTAAAATGTAATAAACTATGCATGTGTCCTGCTCATTTAACAGTAAGAAACTCAGCCAGATGATGTGAACCATGTTTACCGAAACAAAACACAAGTCTCACAAGAAGCGTCTAAATGAGCCCTGAGCGAAAAAATGCTAACGCACTCTAGGTATAAATCAATCGATATAATTATCGGATATGCACAAACATGCTTAGCTAACAAGCTGAGATTCCACAGATTCTAGAAATATAAGTATCATCACTGAGTGATCAGAACTCGCAACAGGGGAAGCAAATACAGACATCACACGACGTAGCTTTAGGTAGCAACACACAGAGATATGCTCACCTTTTGCTGTTATTCTGATCAAAAACGAGAAAAGCGCGGCTGAAGGTTAATCATAGGTTAATCCAATGTGTCTGTCACTTTGAAAAAAGTATTGATAATCCATAATTCCATTTTTATGTCAAAAACTGAGTTTTCATTAGCTGCTAATGATAGCTTCCAGAGTGAATGACAGCTTCCTGTTTTGTCTCTTTGGATATGAGTCCAAACAACTCACAGACTGAACTGGGCGCTGACGTAGGCGCCCTGTGACCATCAGATTTGACGACGCTGATTAGCTGAAATTATGTTTTGGCGGTATAGTTTAAAGATAGCAACAGTTGGCTTCTGCTGCACTTGTTGCACTCTTTTCTGGGCGCTGTGCAGAGCGCCCAGACGAGAGAGGGTAAGGATACACGGGCAAGGCCAGGCAGGAAACCTGTGACTTATCGGTAACTTTAGACATCGTAACACAATTTTAAACGAGACTTTATTGTAGATTATACATTTTACTGATACCAATTATATAATATTTAACTTGTTTATTAAAAAATAAAAAATAAATAAAAAATATATTTTTTAAATATGGGCCGGCCGCCACTGCATTGAACCATTCCAGGTAAAAATGTTGTGACAATACTACGTACTGGCTATGTAGGCCTACTTGTTGTCTTGGGTATCATCTTCCTTTTTCCTCACCTTTTTCTGATTCCACTGCTCTGCTTCGTCCCTGCCACGGGAGGCCAGATCTGCATACTGATTCTTGACACCATTAATGATTTCGTCCATATCCAGGGATCGTTTGCTGTTTTCGCATAAGACCACTGACTCGTTCTGGACCTGCGACTCCATCTCCTTGATCTCCTGCAGGAAGCAGACATGGGTACAACAAGGTTATTTATTTAAAACTCACTTATTTTATGTGCAATTAAAGACAAATAGTATTACCTCATCATAGCCAATCCTGAGGAAGTCCAGTTTTCCCATCAGGTCTTCCAGCTCCAAAGCCAGATCTACTGCATCCAAGTGGCTCTCATCTACTTCCTGTTAAACACATATTTTTTGATTAAATATTGACATTTGTTGACTGACACTCTGTAAATCAAACTTTGGGAAATTGTGAATATAGCAGAGTATTAACTATAATCTTTCTAAGGTTCCACACTACCTTTTTCTTGATGATAAACTCGTTCTCCAGATCAGCTTTTTTTACAAACTCAACTTCATAACTGAAACAAATAGAAATATTGCATGAAGATTCATACATAAATCAGGACAGCTTGTATGTGTCCTTGTGTTTAGACATAATTCAGGACCAATGGACATATTCAGATTTAGTTTGACCCCGCTGACCTCTTCTTGGTGTCGTCAACATCTTCCTGGTTCATGAGCAGCTCAGCCTTCAGTTTTTCTTGGTCGTTGAGCAAGTTCTCGATCTGCTGCTCCATCTCGTTTTCCAACTGCTTGACGATTACGTTAATTTTTCCATCGTAGTCCTCCTTCTCCATGAGGATCTTCAGTTTTGCGTTAAGCTTTTTGTTCTGATCCTCCAAGTTCTTTTTCTAAGACAGAGACAGACCAAGTAGGGGTCATTGTATGCCTCTTGTTTTTCGGTCCAATGTATAAGGAAAACACTTAATATGTTGTATCAAAGAGGCAAACAAAACAGAACAATTGGACAACAGCTACTTTGCACAATTGTAATATACTGTAAATCTATATTTAATATAAAAGTATTAAAATGTAATCAGTATTTGCACATCTATGACAAGCTGGAGCATCACAACATAAAGTTAAGGGGAACAGGTATGTGCCACGTATGTATATTATGTATTGAAACGTAACGTTAAATGTCAAGTGTATGAGTACCCAAGTTACAGTGTGTCGACAGACCAGTCTTAACGTTATCTAATTGTCCACAAGGGGGCGTCCTACATTTACCTCTAACTTTACATGCAGAGAAGCTTGTAAAAGGAGGCACTTTTCATGGCCTCAGGTTACAGAAATAATAGCAGCAGACAGAGAAACAGGTCTTAGATAATATTACATACTCTACAAAGTTTTTGTTTTTTTAACTTGTACTGTATATTGATTTGCTTGTATGAATGATATCGAAGTTGTGTTGTATTTAAAAGAGTGTACGATGGGTACAAAACGTAAAAAAGTATTACTTTCTCTTTGAAAAAAAAGAAGCCCAAATGCATTAAAAATAGGATTTAAAAATAACATGATTAATAAGATTCAACTAATTTGGCGTATATTATATGCCGTATGATCGTATCATTTCGGTATTAAAATATAGTTTAAACTAAACAAATGTTGTATTTTCAGCCTTTTATTCAGTTAACATATGTCTTTTAAAGCGTAAAATAAAAAAGCTAGGCCTATAATTATTTGAGCTGTAAAATAAATACAAATAATAAAAGTCATTATTATTATTAGTTTTATTATTACATAATAATAAAACAATTATAATTGACATACCTTTTCGATCAGCCTGACAAACTTGTCGTTGAGTCCCACCATGTCATCCTTCTCTCTGGATTTGCCCGACGTGTCGATCTTGTTGCTCGCGGTGCTTTTGGTCGGCTTGCTCCCGGGAGTGTAGGACTGGCTGCTGTAATCTCTCGTCTTAGACATATTGCTGCTGGTAAGAGGGAGATGACACTCAGAGGAAGATCAGGTGAGCTATGAGAATACCTGCAGTCCTCAGGATCACCTGCTTTTAAGGTGAACAAGGACCACCCATCCCATCCCAAAAACACTGCTTGCGTCCAATCCAGAGAGGCCAAGTGCACAGTTACAGTGAGAAAAATAACAAAGTCGACATGAAAAACTTGAATTTTGAGTGTAAACCAGTTTATCCAGGAGTGGTGCTGGCACCAGGAGCCAATGGCATCGCTGGGGGCGGATTTACGCGTAAAAAACAGGTATAAAACCCACCTGTCTCCATCACATCCAAAATCTGAATCTTTAGCCTGAAACGCTCCGTCGCTGTCAGCTATCTCTCAGAAGTCATGCCTTCAAACACCTCAGCCAGTATGTTCGGTGGAGCCGGGGGAAGGGGCTCCAGGGTGTCCGTGGCGAGTCTGGAGGGGTTGCGCAATGTGCTGCGCAACGACACGGAGAGAGACTCGGCTCCGGCCCCTGCAGCCCCCCTCGCTCCGGCCGTGCCTGTTGTCCCCGCGGACGACAAGAAGACTCTGCGGGGTCTGAACGACCGTCTGTCCGGGTACCTGGGCCTGGTGAGGCAGCTGGAGCAGGAGAACGGCGACATGGAGAAGCAGATTGATGCGATTTTGACCAAGAGGAAAACACCTGAGGGCCGCAACTGGGATGAGGTGGAGAAGCCACTGGACATCCTCAAGAAGCAGGTTAGTCTTCAGGTGTATTCCTTACCTCATTTCTTTGTAAAATAATATTAAATTAAATACAGTCTTTTTCATTATAACAATATTACTTGTAATATATATCATGCATTTATCTCCATAGATCAAGGAAATCACCATCGACAATGCCAAGCTGCTGCTCCAGATCGACAACACCAAACTGGCTAATGATGACTTCAAGAACAAGTGAGTTTAGTGCTAGATTGATTTGATATCCAATAATCCTGATTGGTCAGTGTGTCGGTGTGAACTTCCTCTCCCCGTGTGTAGGCTGGAGGATGAGAAGAATGGAAAGAGGGAACTGGAGAATGACCTGGAGGATCTGAAGAAGACCATCGAGGACACCGGGCTGAACCGCATCCAGACCCAGAAAGAGATCGACCTGGTGAAGGAAGAGCTCGACCGCCTCGAGAAGGAACACAAAGAGGTGAGGAAACACACACTTCAAGATCAAATAACAACATTTCATTATGGAAAACTGAGTGTAACTTGTGACTGTGGCTCTTGTAGGAGGTGTGTGCCCTGCGTGAGAAGATCAAGGACTCCGAGGTGACAGTGGAAATCGAGTCCCAGGACTCCAACCTGGCTGAGATGGTTAACAACATCCGCGTCCAGTATGATAAACTAGCAGAGAAGAACCTGAAGGAAACGGAGGACTGGTACCAAAACAAGGTACGTAACCTGCCATGTAACCTCTTTAATGTATCTTTCTCTAATCCTCTGTTGATCTCATCATTACTGTCTCATTTTGCTTCCTCCAGTTTGAGACCATCAAGGTGGTGGAGGCACAAAACAACGAGGACCTGAACTCTGGGAAGTCCGAGCTCAGAGACCTGCTCAAACAGAAACAGTCTCTAGAGATCAAGCTCCAGGGAGGACACAGCAAGGTAACCACACACAAGACTCACGATCACTCTGCAGCTTTAGCAAGGGATCAGTCAAACAGATGATGCCAAATTCCTCAAACCATTTAAAGCAATACTTCAAAAACATTTAGAAAATCTTCCCTTTGCCACAACAGGAATGGTAACTAGGGGTTTCTATATAGTGCACCTATCCTTTTCACAAGCATTCCTCACTGACCTGTCATTACACTGTACATCCTGAACCTGACAAACACTGTTCCTCTGACACAGGGATCTGCTCTTACATAACTAAACAAACAAAAGAAGATCCCAGTGAACTATTCTATTCAGGATTTGACACTTGGATTTTCAGTTTAGGATTTGAGGCCCAAAAAAGGTATCAAAACCATGTCACTTTGTTTCAGATCCGTCATCTGGAGGAGGCCGTTGCCCTCACCAAATTTGAGAACGGCCAGCATCTGGCCCCTCTCAACAAGGTCATCCTGGATCTGGAGGCCGAGCTGAAGGAGGTGAGGGCCGAGGTGGAGCGCATCGTGAGGCACAACAAGGACCTGCTGTGTGTGAAGATGAAGCTGGAGGCGGAGATGGATAACTACCAGAGGCTGATTCATGGCATTACAGCCGACCCTGCAGGGTGAGGAACTCTTCCTGATGATCGTGTGATGTCACAGAGTTAGACGGGCTCAAATAAAATCATCTGGTTGAGAACGGTCTCCAGGGGAAACTTATATTATGAGTAAAAATTAACATAAAAAAGTGGTTGAGATTCCATGAACCACATAACAGACTTCTTATACTCCACTGCCAAGTCTTTCCATATACCTTTACTTCATCCAGACAGCAATATGAAAAATACTATTTAAAAATATGTTTGAGTTAACAAACAACTTCTACCATTATTTCCACTGATGTCAATTTGAAAAGCTCATTTTATTCAAAACAACATATTTGTTAAGCCTGGCTGTAAAAAAAAGCTGCAGCCTGGCTTTCAATCAACCAATCATCACCTCTTCAGAGCATGTTATGTTCTACTTAGTGTAGACAGGTATCATCAAGGCTTTACCGGGTTCTATTTTGTTACTAAGCCAACCAGCTACCTCTATTTTCTTAGAAATAAAACCAGTAAATACATCTGAAAGTTTTAACTTGATAGCATAAACACACACAAAAGCATGGTGTACCTGCACGTTGGCATACTTATCCTCTTCTTCCTCGACAGCTTGGAGTTTGCTTTAGAAGATGCGCTGCAAAGCGGTAAGTTCTGGATCGAGCCTGGAGAAAAAAATCAAATCACAAAAACTCCAGCGCCAGTGTGTAGATTTGATATGTTGTAAACAATATTGTTGATGAAATTTTTCACTATATACGTGGATAATAAGGCCATATTGTTTACACACTTTGTATTCAGTTAAAGCATGCAAAGTTCAACTTGAGATCTAACCCTCACGTCACTTCTTGAAGGAGTAGTTTTGACAAACATGGTTATTTGTGTTCCTGATAAAAGAAATATGAGGATGTAGGTAACACTTCCAGATTCTCACATCTCTGCAGCAGAAAGCAAATAGGCATGTTTCCTTTAAAGCTGAGTCACTTAACTGCATCCTGTAACTGCATGCAAGATTTGAACACTACACAACTAAATCCAAATCCAATTTGAATTTCTCTGTCCCGTGTTTTTGGTGAAGAATCACCTGACTGATGTATTTTTCATTTCCAGAGAAGCAAAAGCCTGAAGAGAAGGTGGCCCAGCAGCAGGAAGTGGTGAAAAAAGACACCCCTAAGAGCAAGAAAAGCTCCCCCGCTAACCAGTCCACTTCCCCCACTCCCCCCGCAGCAGTTGACCCCCTCGAGGTTTTGGCGGGAGATCTCATCAAGAAGAACGTCGTTAACAATGAAGCCGCTCCTATTACTCCAAGCCAAAAGAAAAAAACCTCTGAAAAAAATAAGAGAGATTCTTCCTCTTCGTCTTCCTCCTCTGACGAGAATAAAGATGAGAAGCCCAAGGAAGAAAAAGAGGGTGAGGGTGAAAAGACCAAAGCCTGAGTTATAACAC
>NW_011370563.1:0-16856 GCF_000735185.1 Notothenia coriiceps
AGCACGACAAATCATCTGAGCCGGCCCGGCTAAAATAACTGGATGGCCTACCTGCCTGTCAGCCTTCCATCTGTGCACAAACGTATCTCGTGCCCTCATTGGTCATGTGCGCATTCGTGTGTGTTGGAGGAGGGGCTCTGTAAGGAAGTGGCAGATTTTTTCCGGTTGTGTATTTTCAAAATCTAGCGCACTCGAGCTGGTTTCTCCAAAATGACCTACCCCACCTTTAAGTGAGTTTTTTTAAATGCCATTATATAATATGTTTCTTAATGCTCTTAATGTCTTTCATTTTTGTAAAGCACTTTGAATTGCCTTGTGTTGAAAGGTGCTATTTAAATAACGTGCCTTGCCTTGCCTTGCCATGGATGCAGAGAAGTTTTAGAGAGGAGGAACCCTTGGTGTCGCCTCGCTGAGGAGAGGAAGGACTTTAATGTTCAGGATGAGGGATGCGAGGGGAAACATGGACACACATTAGCCCATGAATAGAGACAGTTGTGTTTAATCATCCCACCCACATTGTCCGTATAAAATGCTGGTACAGGCTTTTAAAATAATTGCTTCTGTAAAAAAAAAAAACGGCTAGACAGCCAAATGAAAGAGAGTCCATGAGACTTTCAAGACAATGTTACTGAAATGAAGCTAGGGGCATTCTCTGATGGAAATAAACAGAACATGAGCACCACTTCTCTTCTGAAGAGAGACTTACAAGGTACAAAGCTTTTATTTTGTGTATTATAAGGAATATTGATATTTTTTTGGCAATGGATTACTGAGCAGAGGACTTGAAAAAACAAACACACTTTTTTAATTGGAATAGCGGAGATCCTGCAGGAGACACACATCTCCTGATATCACATTTTAAACTTACTTCACATTTTATTTGATTGCTTCTAAACCACATATAAAGGGCTGAAACTCAAACTCAATCATTATTAATCCAACATTGTCTTTATTCAATTGATCTGTATTGTGTGAAAATAGTGAGTAATGCCCATCACACGCTCCAAGGGCCCAAGGTGATGTCAATAGGTTGCGTGTTTGACTTTATGGACATAACATTGGTATACATATTTTAATGTTTATTCACATAATCAATAACTTAGCTGCTTATTATGTTGATCAATCAATTCATCATTTGGTCCATTAAATGTCTCAAAATGCTACGTCCAAAGGGATGTCTCTAAATTACTTTGTCAGACCAAATATATATATTTCACCATCACATTAAAGTGCTTAAAATGAATTATCTGGAACTTTGTTTGAAAAACGACTTAAAAGGAATTCATTATGAAAAGAGTTACAGATGTATTTTCTGGCAATCACCTAAACGTCTAATAAACGAATTGGCTCAGCTCAGAAATGTATCTAATTTATTTTTCAAAACTGTTTGAACATGTTCAGCACCAAAGCTATGCATTTAAATCAGGGGTGTCAAACTCAAATACACAGCGGGCCAACATTTAAAAATGGGTACTAGTCGAGGGCCGGACTGGTTAAATGTTTATAGCAAAACGCATTGAAATGAACTTATTGCACATATTAAACCTGGAACTAACAAAGCTTAAATTATTGCCTATAAAAACAACTCTTATGATAACATTTTTCCACAGGCCAACAACAGCTTAAAAAAACAATTTCCCTCAAAGAAAAAACCAAACATGCCCTGTTGTCTCGAGATAAAAAGTGCAGAAGGAAACATCCATTGAATCTCAGTGTGCTGCTCTGTGATGCTAGTTCAAGCCAGATACTTGGCATCTCATCTTGGGTGCAAGCTCATCAATGTTTGGGGTCAGGCTCTGAGCGGAGGAAACCCTCATGATTGAGTGAAGGTGTGCGTGCAATATACCGGCGGGCCAGATCGAATAGTAATTACAAATTATCGTGCAGGCCGAAATTAAATCCACCAAGGGCCTGATTTGGCCCCCAGGCCTTGAGTTTGACACATGTGATTTAAATGTTTGCACATCTGAGGAAATGGTGTGCTCCTAAGAGTAGAAGTTTAAAAAGCAAATGATGTTCGAAGAGTTTGGAGCACAGAAAACCTGCATATATGAACCGTTTAATAATTTGACTGAGTATAAGTTGTGTCCTCTGGAAGCACCGCTTTACGGGGATTGTAAAAAAACAAAAAACACATGTTCACACCAACAAGTAGGGATCAAAATCACATGTCAGCACCCTTTTATTTGCTCCACTATCGAGACCCAAAGAGCTGTTTTATTGGTAGTTTTGACAGTGAATAGAATCATTAACGACTGCAGCATGTTTCCCTTGTAATAAAGAATCACTCTGTCCTCTAGATGTGCCTATGGTAATTACTCTTCATGAGACAGAAAAAAAACACTTTGATATTGATTACTCTCATATTTCATTTCTACCTTATGAGACATCTCTAGAGGGAGGGTGTAAAATATGCTGGCAGACGAGCAGTGCGTCTTGAGAAGAATATTTTTTCCCAGCAGGCTTACATGTAATAGATCCCTGTTGCAATGATTAGTGGAAAGGTCCGGGCCTTATGGTCCTATTCTCTGTGACACACACACTCAAACTGAGACATGCAACCATTACAAGTATGAAACATTTCTGAGGATGCTTCAGACTTCAAAGAAAACCTCTTCACTCTTTACATCGCTCCTCTTTTCTAAATTACAAGAAATAATATTCTATATGTGATCCTTTGTCATGCCTTCAAATTGGACACAGATTTGCGGGAGACATTCGATTTAGCAAATGCTTTTTTTTATGGCTAAAGTTAGGTTGGAGAGACACTTGTACCATAGCAACAATCTATGGTAGAATTAGGGCTGCTTCGAGATCTCGATGTGTGCAAATTAGGTTATGCTACAACTTTTTAATGCTTCATACCAAACGGAAACTTTAACCCTAATCCAGGTTTTTACTTGATTAACACTTTACTTACTGTAGCTTAAGTAAGGCCGCAACAGTTTCACAAAGTAATGGAGATCAGAGACGACCCCTTTGTGTTGGAGGGTCCTCTTTCCAGTGAACAAATGTCCCTATAGCGTTGTGTAATGACAGTTTATGCTATGTGCGAGTCCATCGGGTGTTGTAGCGATTACATTGCCCTTGTTGGTCTGCTAAAAACGAAAGATGTGTGCGTTTGTCACGAATGACGGCATTATTACCCAGGACCTGGTGTCGGTGAAGGTGAATACATTGGTGATTATACAAGATGGCGCTCCTCATCCAGACCTCGTTGGTGTCTACGATTGTCCCCTTTAATTGAACTATACAAAACAACAATAACTCTGAAATCCTGTTTTTAATATACTACGTTAATCCTTGTTCCTGTCATAACATTTTATATTACTTAGTTTAGGGTGTCCGCGGGGTCTTAAAAAGTATTAAAAGTTGATAAATCAATTTAGCGAAATACTTAAAAAGTATTAAAAAGTATTAAACAGCATTTTCCAAGGTATTACATTTTGTAGCTTGTTTTCAATAAGTATATCAATTGTCCAAATATATTGTATTCTAAAGTTTGCCTGAATGTAATCATTGCGTAGGTGTGTAGTGTGATTCTGTGTAGTTTATTTATGGCATCCCGTTGGATTGGACGTCATCTGAACAGGACATCGCACGCTCACTGCTTGATAGTGTGCAAAACTCCGCCGTCGTTATGGGGAAATGCAAGTTTGAGTCCAAATGGTTGGAAGATAAGGAGGAAGGACAATCAATACTGAATGTAGTAAATGTTTCGCCAATGTAACCGGTTAGAACTCAAAGTGGCGATGAGGTCTTAAAATGTATGGAAAGGGTCTTAAAAAAGGTCTTAAAAGGTTTTACATTTGACTTCATGATTCCTGCATATACCCTGCAGTTGTTAGTCCATTCCTTTGAAATATTTAACCTTTATGTAATGAAGGGTTATGTTTTCAAGTTCTCCCCTTCACTTGCACACACATTAAAAAGGACAGGGCTCACAGTAATGAAGGTTCACTGTGAAAGGTATGAATAAAAATACTCCTAAAACCTAACCTATTTTCTACAATGAGATGAGATGTAGTGGATTCGGTTTGAAACAACAACCGCTTTCTCATCAGTTTTTATATCTGGAGGTTAGAGCATGAATGTCATTCTGGAAATGTCATGTCACTCAAGATATCAAAGGTTTTACTTTGCTCTAATCATAGTGATTTTATTTAAACGGTACACCTTAAGATCCCAAAGGCAACCAGCTCAGTTACAGCAGTTATCTAAATCTTCAACATTTACATCGCATGGTGGCATTGATTTGTCCCTGTCGAATAAATACTTCTAAATGGTTTCTCTGAATCATGTCCAAGGGTAACACGGATGATCTAATATAAGAAATTAAAGGTCCCATGTCATGCTTTTCCAGTTATTACCCGTCCCCTTGTGTGTTATGTAGCTTTTAATGCATGTAAACGGTCTGCAGAGTCACAAACTCTCAAAGTACACCCTGTAGCGAGTAAAACTCTAACACAGAAAAGACCTGTCTATGCTGCCTCGTTGGAGATTTTCCTTTTTCCATTTTTTTCTTCCTGGGTACAGTGACGTGACCATACCCAAATGGACCAATCCGTGGAGCTCCTCACACACACACACTCACTCAGCCTTATCTTTTCTCAGCCGCAGCTGCGTGGATCTCCACTCACAGTTCGCCACACACTCACGTGTGTGTGCTCAGGCTGAGATTCGTCATGGCTCGCTGTCTCGCAGACCCCGCGCAGCAACCAGGAAACGACACCAGTAATACAGCTCACACTGTTGGCTCCTCGAGTCTCAAAGGGCGGAGCAGCGAGCTCCGCAACGTCCCGCCAACACGGCACCCAGACCCCACACAGCATTCTCATCTGTTTGTCATTACTGGTGTCATTTTCTGGTTGCTAACAAACGCCATTGTAACACATAAACACACATTAGAGCACAGTGGGCTCATACGGAGTGGGGGGGCGGGAGCTCCAACAAGGCATTTAGGACAGAGAGTGAATACACATACTATACAGAGATGCTGTATGAGAAACCAATGTGATTTTGGAACATTGAACAATGTAAATCTATTCTAGTAGACCTCAACAGTGGAATTAGGATCGGTAGAAATGGCCATGACATGGGACCTTTAAGTACTAGAAGAGAACATTTGCTGAAAAAAACACAAGTCTTAGACAGGAAGAAAGATTAGGCATTATCAGGAGGCTGATGTTTTTTTACCTTTCTGCAAAATGAGACGGGACATCCTCACATTTCTCAGAAGCAGCTACAGTAATGGGAAGGGTTGAGAACATAATTGTGTTTAGTGAAAAATGATTAGATCTGGGTTTTGAGATTCAGTTATTTATTTTTTGGAGTAATCCAACAACATTATTTGTGGTATTTTGACGACTTTTTGGAGTACTTTGTGTAGACTTGTTGAACTTTATGCCATGGGTTGACTGAACAAGATCAGATTGAGATAGTACTTTCCACAGTGAGCTGCTGAATCCACATCCTGAATGATTGATCGATCTTGATTTGACACGAGTGGTACAGAATGCTCAAATTGCTCCTCAGCTCAGACAACCTGCAGGCATCTACAGAGGTGTCTGCTCATTGGCTGGTAGTTACTTTTTGAAACTATGGTGGGTGAACTTCTGAGCCCCCAGGGTGGTCCAGAGGAATACTTTAAATTTAAATGGAGCTGTCTGGTGCACTTTCAGAGCAAAATTACCTTTTTGAAAGAACAATATCTAGTTAACAATTTTGTGATTTACATGCCCTCGACCCTCATTTAGGCTAACCACTGTCTGCAATAACCTTTTGGACAGATTTTATATTAGGAGCACTGTAGCTGAGGCTAGAGCCACGCACATAATTAATTGTGCCCGGTTATGGCCCATTTATTACGAAGTCAAAAAACAGTTTGTGTCATTCTGAACCTTTGGTGGGAGATGGTTGGTCACTATAGGCTAAGTTATTAGGAAAACGTTCTTCAAGCCCATTACGAAAAACAAAAATACACTATACCTAAATACACATTTTCCATCAACGTCTTTTGAACTAATCCCTTAATTATCTGTACAAATTGTTATGACGGTCTATACAAATGTTGTACATATATTATAACAAAGAACCGCGAAGTCCCTCCCCTTCCGGTGGACCTCCATGGGACCTTATTTAGGAAAATCAGCGCCATATAGAGAGAAGAGTTGTGACAACGGAGGTCCAAATGTTAGATGACATGCTAGCAGCATTAAAGTGTGTTAAATTCACAAATGAATGTAAAATAACATCTGATGAGAGCTTTAGAATTAATGCCATTTGCTTATTAAAAAAGAACATATACTGTATCAACAAACAAACACTCATTTACGTCACTTTTTAAAAACTGTACTTAAGCAAATGTGTATGATATAACAAACAAACTTCCAGACCAGCGCCATATAAGAGTTGGGACAACGGAGGTCCAAAATGCTTGATCGTCACGTGGTTCAGGGAGACTCAATAGTTCCCCGGAAGTTCGTGGCGGGCCATTTGAATCACGATTTGAACGCATTAATACCAGGATAGAAATGCAATTTTTGGTAATTAGTGGTCAATAAAGGTTTTGATTTGCAATATTTATACAACATATCGATATGTGTATGTAGTTACATCAATGTTTTTTTTTTTTTAAAGTAACATTTGCTAATATTTGAGGATTAAGATAAAATAAGAAGTACTTTATTGATACCAATTGGGGAAATGTTTACGCTGCAGCAGCAAAAGACAAGGCATTGTACATTAGACAGTTAAAAGACTATAATTAAACAATCGAAAATGTAAACATCTTAAATAGAAATAAAATAGCATTACAAAAAGTAGAAAAATATACAGTGTGAACAGCTATCTTACCTGTTAACATATACATGTTAGGCTAACGTTGCCTTGGTTAAAGAGCCTGTTGTTTATTGCTTTGAATTCTTTAAAACAAATATTATCTTCTTAAACCTGTATGGTAGTCAGGAGCATCACATCCTAATGTTTATTGATATATTTAGAGGGAGGGGGTGGGAAGGAATCCTTCAAAATTCAGATTAGATACATTTTTACCATTTCTATCTATATGGTGCTGCATCAGCCGTTAGCTGTTAGCACTCAAGCTCACAGCTCCTCATATCTGTTCAGAAACTAGACAAAAGTTAAACAAGTACAAACCACATACTGTCTGTGTCATGGCGAATACAGTCGCTGGTTTATTTATGTCTGCATAGGCCGTTGTTGTGAGTGTGGACGGTCGGAGCATATACTGCGTTAGCTAAGCCGATCTCCATTTAGAAAACACGAATTTTAAAAAGGTTTTTCGCCTGCCGTCTGTCTGCAGACTTGTCAAAGCATTAATTCATGGTTTTTACTATCCGGTATCAGTATGTTAGTACTTCGGCATCATTATGAAACGTGTATTACAATTAAATCACGGTCAAATATGTTCATTTTGTTGTAGTTGTAGCCCCCTTGCCAGCGATTCTCTCTCTAGTTTAGCATACCACTGAGACAAATGTAACATTTGTGATATTGGGCTATATAAATAAACATTGATTGATTGATTGATTGATTGAGCATACTCAGCCCGACTCAGCCTGGTTGTTGGCCCGGAAAGAACCTCGATTTTATGGGGACAGAAAAACTGTAAAATAGTACCCACTAGCCAGAACTACGTCAAGTGGAAACGCAACCAAAAACGGGCCATGCACGGCTCGGCACGCTTAAAGCGAGCTCTGCGCTGTAGTGGAAATGCGCCATAACATAAAAATGTATACAAACAAGAAGAAAGTACTGCACGCAGGGTTAAATGCATAGTACACAAATCATAGTACAATACACTGCAGTGAAAGTTGTCTTAAAAAATATTTCGGTGGAATGATCACCCATGCCTGGTCGAGACGGGCATGTCAAAGCTAAAGCCTTGCTCAGATTTACCAAAGGCAGTTTCTGGATTCATCATTGCACAATACTACGTTTTTTATTCAATGTTTACCTGAATGCAGCATCAAATGTATAATATACCAAACTGTGTTCAATACAAAGTATATATGTTTACATTTGATGCTGATTAAAAGCGTATTCATGTACAATAACCAGGTGCAAGCCACATGGGTGGCAAGAAATAAACCAACATAGTCTTATAATTAATCCTAAGGTTACAGGAAGCCAATGGACAGAAGCCAAGATGGGTGTTAAGGCTTTCCCTTCCCCCAGTCCTCATGAGCAGTCTGCCAGCAGCACTGCGTCCTGACTAGAATACAGACTGACTGAGCTGCTGCGGACAGGTGGGAGTCACAACAGAGCAGCTGAAACACTAAAGTGCTTGCAGAATAGCATTCATGTTTAATACATGTATTGAGAAAAAGTGCAATTTGCAAACCATGTATAAATGCCAAAAACAGATTTCTGATAAGTTGTTTTTCTGCTACTCACAGAAAAGTGGTGTTGGAAAATGTAAAAGACAGTTACTGAAAATCTGCACGAGACTGAACGCTGATAGTGTATGACTCCATAAAGTGAGATTAAACATCTAAAAATAAAAGTTGACGTTGAATAGTTACTCTTTCTTACTAATGTAGCAATTAACAAATGTACTTCATATTGTTTAAGTTATTATTGTACTAGTATTATTATACCAGGAATTATTTAACTCTACTCCCTTCTCTCTAAACAAAAATACAACATACCCTCACAGCACAAAACACCTGAAAGTGAAGAAGTGCCACTTCAGTATTTAGTTGAAAAGAGACATTTTGAAATTCACAAAATATCTCACAGACAGGCCATTTAGTCAAACATACTACAAACATTTTGTGTTTATTTCCCATGTCCCCAAATACAATCCTTTTCCAGGAAATTGCCAAATACCACATTTCAATACATATTTATTTTCTGTACCACCGGTTAACGACTCTCTTTAGCCTTTAGTAGAACAATCATTCCAGTTTGAGAAAAAAAAAAAAAAGATGGCCCTTTTCTCATCTAGTCTTTACATTTTTTCACACGAAGAAACGAGTACCAGACGCATGCTGACTTAATTATGTCCCCACCACCATGTGTGCTTTAATGTTTAAACTTTAACCACACTGGATTAAACGGTCACTTCCATGCCACTGTATTTTGTTTTGATTTCTTTGACCACTGGAGATGTTCAAAAAGTTTAATTTAGGTGATTGACGCGATATATTAAAGTATGACATACACTTTGGTTGGCTAAGCTGCCGGCACCACACACACAAGTTCAAGGCGGATATCTGGACAACTTTAATCCATGTGCACTACCACAGGAAGGAAGCATATCAATCATTACTAATCTTTAAGGCCGGGCTATAAAATGGACCAAAATGTATTCAAAGAAAGTGGCCGTCTTGACGTTGACTAGGCCAAGTTCAAACAAACTGTATTTCTGTCTGGACCCCCAAGAAGGCCAGGGAGCACACACACATTACTGCAGGAACATTTGTGCAGGCAGAAGCTGCCCCTCCCCCTCCTCCTTTGTATAAAGGCTGGTGCTGCTCTTTGTGGATTTGCCACCATAACAAAACAAATGTTGAAACACTGATGTCTTGTTAAAGTTAAACTTGAATTAACATTAGGCAGTTGGAAAATGATATGTTTCATATGAATACGTTTCTGCAAAAGCATAAGTCTTTCATACATGCATTTGACCAGGGACGTGCACAGGTATGGGCTATTGTTGCCCGGGCAACGGCCCGTTTTTCCTTTTTGGCTGACCTGCCCCTCTGGAGAGAGCGAGAGTTTTTTTTTTTCTTCTTTCTGTTGTGGTCGAATCAACATTACATTACATTACATTGCATTTAGCTGACGCTTTTATCCAAAGCGACTTACAATAAGTGCATTCGACCAGGAAAATACAACCTTGACATGATAAGCCCACAATTAGTATTGTAGTGTCTCGCTGCGGGAAACACACCAGCTTCATTCTTCTTCTTCTACTACTACTTCTTCTCCTCCTTCTTCCTACATGTAATTACCCGCAACATTTTCAATGAAGAACTCGTTTCAGTGTGAACTCATTCCACAGTATGACCATGAATGAACTGGTTTCATTAATTAGTGAGTTTATTTAAGGTATTTATTAATGCTGTCAAGATTATCGCGTTAGATATTTAACGCATTTAACGCATGTGCAGAATGGCCCGCCCCATACATCTCACCAGTGGCAGCGCCAGGGTATGGCTGGGGTAGGTTACAGCTAAAAAACTAAAAATGTCCCTGGTTTTCATTTTAAAAATCAAGTCACTGAATGCAAGTAGTTGCCTTAGCTTATTTTGTTTTGAGATGATGATGTGAGTTACTGTTCAAATTAGTTAAGTTGGGGGGAGGGGGGAGGCCCTTTTTCCAGTTTAGAGCAATAGCCCCTCCAAATGTCTGTGCACGTCCCTGCGTTTGACACATACAATACATACACTGTAATACACATCAGACCTCATGAACACTCAAGGTGGATTGTTGAATCTACCTTTCTAGTAATTCAGAGCAAAAATAAATATTTGATCCATGAAACTAATTGCAACTTTTTTGATAATTGATACATTTTAGTTTAACTTTTACAATAGAAATTACAAACATTCCCTTGTTCTAGCTTCTCATATCTGAATATTTTCTGGTTCTAAGACTTCCATAATAGTTACTAAATATCTTTGAATATCTTTTTATGTGACAGATAGTACTGTTACTAGTAGGGAGGCTCCGATCGAGATCGGGCGATACTCACTCTCTGCCGATCGATCGGTGCTCTCTAAAAAAATGCCGATCGCATGACGTAAAATACATGACACTTTTCTCAGTGCGCGGCAAAATAAGCTCGCCAAAATGGCTTCACCAGTCTGGCAGTATTTTAAGGTGTCCGAAAATGACAATAAAATAGCGGTTTGCAACGTGTGTGAAGCAGAAACCCTGCAGCTCCGCCCGCTGTGACGGACCGGTGAGTGGAGCGAAACACACAAGAGTTAGACCTAACACACTTAGCCATTTTATCTACCTCTGGAACAAGCTAAACTAGTTATACATGTTTATTCTTCACTGTCGGGTCCCTCATTACTGGATCAGTGAGCTGCATGAGATACTGACCATCTGTCAGGAGAGAGAGAGGGAGAGAGGAAAAGAGAGCGCTTCCGCTCATTTCTCCCGTGTTATTATCCAAAGTTAATGTAAACTTGAATAATGTACTTCATTTGAATGTAATAATTATGTTGGTTGTTGTTTGTGGAAGTGCCACTGAATGAGCCCCATTAACTGAGTTGTAAACATCACTTTAAATGGAAGATCCCCATAGGCCCCGCCCACTCGATCGGATCGGCGATCGGTATCGGCCGATACTGATTCCAGCGATCGGCCCCAAAATTGGCGATCGGAGCATCCCTAGTTACTAATAGTTAATTGACTAATACAAATTGCAGTTGTTTTCAGCCTCCCAAATATGGGATTTTCAGCTTTTCTATGTTTTATATCGCATTACTGAATGTCTTTATGTTTTTGGCTGATAAAACAAGATATTACCGTAGACTTTGACATACTGCAATATACATTATTCTATTTCAGATTTTATTGAACAACCATTATTGGATTAATCTGAAAAATTAAAAATGTAAATGCAGCCCTAATGAATAAAAAACGATTTCATGGCACTGGGAGTTTGCAAAGCAACAGTTTTGCCATTTGCTGATATCCTGTAGTCTACCCGATTAATCAAGGAAAATATGGTTGATATGTTGAGAGTGAACACAATTGCTAGTTGCAGCATGAACATATACAATTGCAGATTGATTTAATAATAATTATTTTATGTTCTCAAAATAATTAAATCATAAGCTTAGTTGCTAGTTTATCGAAAGCCTCCGTTCTTAAGTGTTTCTATCAGTGAGGGCTAACTGAATATTAGAAACTTCCCAGTATGACACAACATAGACCATAGCTCTAGCCTACAAAATGAAAATTAAGCTGAATCAACACCTATTAATAATGTTTGAACCAGAACTAAACATTATAGTCTTTGTGAAGAGTTATTTTTGCAGAACCTAGACAACCATGTGTATGCATTTCAAAATTAGACAGTGAAATTGTTATTATTATGCATATATCGTGATCATAAATGTACATTTTACCTCCTGATACAGGTGCATCCATAAAAACTGCACCCATCTTCTCAGCAGCAGCAGCCATCTCTTTTGAAACAGACGGGTCGATGGTGCTGGAGTCGATCAGTAGGGAGCCTTTCTTTACCTTTCTGTTGAAGAAAGTTAATGAGTTAGAGCCTGACATAAGTGTTAAAGGTAATGATGTACATATTGAAAGAGAAAACCAACGTGCGACCTACTTAAGAATGCCATTGGGTCCAGTGTATACATCTATGACATTGGGACTAGAGGGGAGCATGGTAATAATTCGGTCAGCCTTGTCTGCTACCTCACCAGGATTATCCACAATCTGAGAAACCAAAAAAATCCCAAAGTTAGAAGATAGCAAAAATGTGAAAACTGTATACAAATTAAGTCAGTTTGAGAGCATTCACCTGTGCACCCAGCTCTTGCAGTTCCTTGCAGGACTCCGGGAACACATCGGTAGCAATAACCGGGTATCCGTGGTTTAGTAGGTTCTTTGCCATTGGGTTTCCCATATTTCCCAGACCAACAAACCCCACCGGAGTTTTTGAGGCCATTGACCTTGCAGAGACTAGAAGATAATGTTTTAATGAATCAATGATAAGACACAGAATCATTGTTACATGAATGAAGAACATGCAATTCTTGCCTGCTTTACTATTAGTCAAAAATGTCACAACTGTATGTTTGAGTTTGTTAATAATTAAAAGTAAAAAACAATTCTCCAATCCAAGGAATGAAAAAACCTTGTTTAGATGTAATGTTTAAATGTAAGGAATGTATTTCCATTGCATTACCCTCGAGTGCCAAAGTCATCTAATCTAATGGCACCAAGCCCTTTCAATATTTACTTTGTTATTTGATAACAGAACCTTTTTCAAAAAGGCAAGCATGTATATTCTGTGATTGTTTCACCACATTTTGTTCAATCACACATGTTACTTCATCTTTAAATAATAGATGCGGTGTTGTGTAAATGATAAGGGCAAGGATATATATGGATTTTTTTATATCTTTAAGTAAAAACAATGTGATGTTTCGATTGTGCCGCTCATTCTTAAAGTGGCTACACAGGGCCACCTTCAACCTTCTCCCAAAGAGTCCACAAGGACTGACATTACATAATGTGGCTTGAAATACAGACAGGCCACCAGAGAATATGCCGACAATTGTCCTGCCTTAGGCAGCTCTCTAATATTGCCTTAGAGAGCTTTCGCGGTTAGCACGTAGCTGAGGCACGAAAACAAGACTTATTTTTTTAACAGAAAAGCTCCTTCACCAATCACAAGTAAGGTGAACTGACGGCTGCAGCAGCAGCTAAACACAGAGTAGCGAATGAACTCAAACATTTCAAGCAAAGTAGTGTGTTCATGAGAACAGAGACGTGCATAATGGGTACACGGTGTAAGTTTGTTCTCCTTACCGAATGCAAAGTCAACATGCTTGCTACACCTCCCAACTAGGAACCGAGATCCTCTCAACACAGCGGCCATGCTTATTTTCCTTTTGACCTTACGTTTGACGTAATAACACGTACATTAATGACGCTGCTTACGACCAATCACAAATGAGATCAGCGCAACACGGCTTCCTTAATTCAGCCAATAAACTGATGGGGAGGGTCTGAGACTTTATTTCCGGTTTACAGATGTGTTACATGTCTTTAACACTATGCATTTAAAAGGTAAACGACAATAGTTCATAGGACTTTCTGGTTAATATCATTCTTGTTCCAGGGACATTTAGTAATGCCAAATTCAACTTATGTCACGAGGAAGTTCAAATGCAATATGCAAATAAAGAAATAGAGGATAAGCCTTAGTTGAATTGCAGAGCAAACATTCAGATGTTGGAGCAGCACGACAACAGAAATGAGTACAGATAGAATAGGTAAAAATACATACAGGAATAGAAACTATACAACTTTACCATAGCAATTATAGACAAAGTTATAATGTTAAAGTGACCAGTTAGGAAGTAAAGTTGCATAATATGATTAATATTGTATAATAATAAAAAATATTATATTGTGAAAAGTAATGATACTTTGCATTGTCTGTATGAATGGTATACATATAATTCAGTGTATATGTTGAAAGACAATACCTTATTAACTTAGTAAATCTGATTGTACGGGTATAGTATGAGGTTTTAATATGTAGTATAAACTGCAATGTAATAATAATAATAATAATAATAACAATACAAATAATTTAACAGTACACCTCGCCTTAGTTATTATGTAATAGAAATAATAACAATACTACAACTTTATTTTAAAACTCGAGCTAGTACTATGCCATTCAAAAATATTATTTGAAATTGATATTCAACAACATCGTGGTCTGTATTTTGTAACTTTGATTCTCTGTCTGCTATCTCATGTTTTCTTCTCAGACGGGTGGGATTTCCAGCCAGCTCCCCTACCCGGAAATGACGTAATGTTGTTATTATTCCAGGAAGAGGGCACGGGAAGCACTGAACTGCGTCAACAATTGTTTTTAAGATACATTCGGATTTCGGCTGTTGGTAATCATGGCATCTGGGTATGTTTAATGTTTATTTTATATATAAAACATATTCTACCGTTCTCCTTGATTCTCTATCTTGACGTGGGGTTTTAGAAGGTAGTTGGACAGATAGCATTGCTATCGTGTTTACGTTGCTAACTAACCTCCAGCTGTTAGCATGCTGTTCTCAAGCTAGCGGCTCTTTTCGTTGAGGGCGTTGTAACTTGTCTCACCTAACAATATGTGTTTAACAGGGATGAGTATATATATATATAGCTCGTTAGTCTTAATGTCTCTTTGCCCAGAGGTTACGATGTCTTCCATTACATGATGTAAGTAATGCTAGCTCGCTAGCTGCAAAGCTTGCGTAGCCATAATGATTGCTGTTTTCACATAAGGCCTCGCCTCGTAACGTTAGCTTGCATTTGTCAGTTAATAAATGCCACTACCGTGAGTTTTGTTTAGCGTTTTATATTCGGTAATGCTGTAGATGACAAGAGTGTTCAGTGTTTCCGACCATCAGATGAGCGTGTTATGACTGCCACAGGCCCAATTACGTCGGACTATATCAGCTGAGGCCGAAATGGTGGATCCACCCTGAAGTAGAACTCACGTCATCTTAGTGTTATGTTTAAATAAAGCTTACTTGAACCTAGCAGAGTCTTTATATCATTCGTCGTGTCGAGGTGACACTATGATAGTCTTTATTATTAGTATTCCTTAAAATAAATCTAAAAGGCATAACATAGTTAAATACTACTATAAGAACAAGTAAAATTATCATGTGACACAATGACTCACATAAGAATGAATGTCACCTATTCTAACATTAAACATTTGAACATTTATTAGGAGTAAGTTTTGAATCTCAAATGTGATCTGGGAAATGTAATAAGTTTAAATATAGTCAAATACATTGTATTTTTATCCCCATATCACAACATTTGCCTCAGGGGATTCAGCATACACCATCCTTTGTTCTTTTCAACCCGCTATTGGATACGACAAAACTCCACAAATAACAACGTCATTACGAGAAAATAGTCAAATAAAAGTTAGAAAGATATACAATACAGTTAAAAGGAGTCTATTACAGTTACTAAGTATTTCTACTTATTTGGTGTAATTGGATGTATTTTACACCACTGAGAATGGGTTTCTTTTTTCAAATTTTAAACTGTTTCCCTTTTGACATCGTGGAAATAACCTATTACCTCAAACTTGGGGAAACTGTATCATATAATTATTTCATGTCATTGGTGTTATCAGTTGTGTTTTAGAAATCATTGACAAACACATGAGCTGAAGTGGACCAAATACAATGCCAATGTAAGGTGTAAAGACAGGCACCATTACCACTCAGGGTGGTACAGATAAGTTGTATGGGTGTAGCAGCTACAGGACCAGCCTTTTGCATTGATCATCCATCATGTGTTGGAAGTGAAAGGTCATCTCTTGTTCTGTACATTTCTGTGTGATGAACATTCCCTATGTTTCCCACTGAAAGAGTACCATTTTGCTGGTCATATGACATCATCTTTCTGGTGGCAAACTTGGAGTTTTTGATGACTTCATGTCTTGACAAGGCATAGTTCAATTAGTCAAGGCTAATGTAATCCCACACCTAAAACAAAAATCGGACATTCCCTTGATTGGGAATTTTTTTTGTAACAAATCTAAGGCCAGTCAAAGGGAACTCTGGTATAATGGTGTTAGTCATAATCTTGTGTCACCAGCATTGAGCACTAGTACTTTTAATATCTTAAACACAAATGATATGACTCAAAATGTAAGATAGTAATTTCCTTGCGCTGGTTGACATCTATGGTTGACATTCATGAAAGCTGTTATGATTGTCAGAGAGTTACTGTGTTTGAGTCGAATAAGAACAAATGCACTACAGCACATTTGGAAGGCAAATAGTGGAACAACCATTTTAATATGGGTGTGGATTGTAACGATTTTATTTGTCATACGAACATAGCTACAGAGTAGTTATGTCGATGAAAATCTTAGGTCACAGGCTTCTCTAACAGTGCAACACAATAATACAGAAAAACAGAAAAATATAGTGCAAGTAAATATTAAAAAGTAAATACAAAAAGAAAAATAGTTTAAAAAAAGTGAAGTAGTGAAATAAGAGTCTATATGCAAGCTATTGGAATGGTACAGCCAATGGCGTCTGGCCAACAGCACAGCTGAATATTGTAGAACCGATGAATGAAAAGTAAACTGC
>NW_011370564.1:0-3432 GCF_000735185.1 Notothenia coriiceps
ACGGCTTGTTGGAGCTCCTGCCCCCCCCTCCCTGTGAGCCCAGTGGCCGTCTGCGAGACACAGCGAGACACAGCCCGAACACACACACACACACACAACCGCAGTCTGGCTGGGAGTTTGTGTGTGTGCCCAGGCTGAGTTCTGCTGGTCTCGCTGTCTCGCCGACCCCACACAAGGGAGCCAGATCACAGTGTCCCGCTGTGTGTGTGTGAGGAAGTCTGCGGATCGGTACAAACGTAACGGCTCCGCAGATGGACCAATCCGCGTTACGTCACTATACCCAGGAAGCAAACAACGGAAAAAGAGAAATGTCCAACGAGGCGTTCTGGGGCAGCATAGACAGGTCTTCTCTGTGTTAGAGTTTTACTCCCTACAGGGTGTACTTTGAGGGTTTTGACTCTGCAGACCGTTTACATGCAGAAAAACCTTCATAACACACAAGGGGACGGGTAAGAACCAGAGAAGCATGACATGGGACCTTTAAAGATCTGTGGTTTGGGAAACATGTAAACATCACTGCAGCAGCAGAACTGAGCCCTATGTTCTTTGTGCACAGTCTGATATAAGTGATGATTGTAATTAGCCTGCATCCTACACAGGATTTGATGTTAAAGTGGCAATAAATACAATTAATAACAGTCATTATTTAACGCCGCTAATCACCCTCATATAAAGCGTGTCCGGTGCTTAACTTTACACATAACTCCTGGTAGCATGGTCTTAGTGTAAAAAGCCTCAAACTGCAGACTGAAGAAGGACTGGCTCATGTGTTTGATCAAAGTAATAACACACACTTCATCCTGGCCTCCATGTGACCCCTCCTGGGTGATTGACACAGTGGCGGGATACTAGAAGGAAAATTCACAGCTTCCAACACTAACAACTGGCTGGGGTGATGCATCTTCTTTGTCATTTCAATTATAGATCCTTGTCTGATGGAGAACGGCGCTGTGAATGATGTGCGTTCACTACACACTCTCACTTTGGTCTTTCTTACCCCTCCTTTAACAGCCTCCTCCTCACTTCCACTTCCTCATTCATTCGGGAGATGGGACAGACAAAAGCCATTTACAATTATCTGTCGCAAACAGTACTGAGAGGGTGGAGAGACAAAATTACATCTGGGCAGAGTTTATTTATGAAATGGCAACACCCTACCTACTATAAAGAATCATTAGGTCACTTGGATATTATTGAGAAGTTTCTGGTTAGTATCAGAGTATCAAATCAAATGCATGCTTAGTCGTCTATGTAAGTAATCATTCGCTAAAGTTTGACGTAAGAACAAATAGGATTAAAGAGGCCCTTATTATGCTTCTCTTTCCTGTAGTGTGCGTGTAAATGGTCTGTTAAGGCTAAAATCCCAAGTGACATCACTATGTAACACTGATGCTGGCTAGCGCTCCAACACATTGTACGTGATAGGCTAAGGGGCGGGACATCTCTAAGCGGTTGACCAATCACAACAGCTAACCAATCAGAGCAGACTGGGCTCTGGTTTCAGACAGAGGGTGAAAAGAGGTGCTGCAGCACAGACAGTATGAGAAGAATATTAATAAAAAATATATTAAAACCACCCTTGTGTGATTTTTTAAGGGGATCTGTACTGAACATATATTTTTTCTGTAAGTCTGTAGAATACTGTGTGGAGACCGTGACTTCTCTCGAGCACAACAATAATTATTTAGCTATTTTCTTACATATTTTGCCTTTACCAAACATTGCCTTCACTGTGATTTAGATGATGCACTGTTGCTATTTTGATAACCATGTTGATTAATTGCTCAGCCCTAGCTCTGACCCTGTTTCTCAGCTTGAGTCCAGGTCTCAGTCCACTTCTCTCTCTCTCCGTGTGTTTGTGTTCAGGACACGTTGTTTCTAAATGTGAGTGCTCGGCAACCTTTCTCTGTATAACTGTAACCTATGGGTGGAGGGCGGCAGGGGGCTGATGGAGAGGCAACCAATGACCCACGGCTACAGAATCAAATGGAAACCAGGAACCCATGAAGAAACGGCGTAAAAGAATGGAAATGTCAGGCTTGATTCTGCTTTTTATGTCCATACCACACTGGAAATTATTCATCATTGGAAAACCGAGCCATGTGAAGTATAGAGGAGTCTGTTGTTAGCCGATATACTGAATTTCATTTAAATATTAACACGTGAATGACTCTGCATGAGCTCCTCTGTAATGGAGCCCCTAAATCAAAGTAGAGGCGGGCGTGTGTTTGTCTATTTCAATGCATGGGAGTGTCAAATATTCTATTATGGATTATTATTATGGATTATACGGAGCTGATGTTCATCCTGGGGAGACATGTGGTTTTATAACACTTGCTGTATTGTAGAATAATAATGAGATTGAATTTAAATATTAACCTAAAGTAAGTCAAATAAGAAGCTAAAATGTACACTTTGTAATACCCTATTTAACAACAATAAATAGTTAACATTTGTATTTTAGTATTAATAAGGATTTTAAGTGTGTAATTGATCCAACTAAATACAAATGTGTGCATGTTAATGTTCAAACATTAAATTAGATGTCATTCAGAGGCGACATGTGGTCAATTAAAGCTCTAAAAATAACCAAATTCTGCAAGACGCCCTATTTATTTGCAAAACATTGAAAGAATCTTAGCTATATTTAAAGGAATGTTAGCAATCTGGGCTAAAAAAATAAGACTATCATACTGGAAGCACAATTATAAGCCATTCCTGCTAGAGATACTATACACTGAATTCAATGAAGCTGATGTTTTGATTAAATAAATAAAAATGTGTGCACTTTAATTTGATTTCATTCAGAGTAGATATGTGTTGGTGTAAGACTCTGAGAACAATGAAATTATGCGAAACGCTAAAGATATAGCCTGTAACACAAGGCGTTGTGTGTACTGCGATATAAAAACACACACACACACACACACACACACACACACACACACACACACACACACACACACACACACACACACACACACACACACACACACACACACACACACACGGTTTCTATGTATGATGGATGTGGCAGATAAACTGGTCATTAATCACATTCATACAGCGTTCTATCAGCACAGCTCCAGAGGCGGCTGACGCAGTGATCTAAATGGACTCGACCACAGGCTCCAGCATCAATAACGTGTGTGTGTGTGTGTGTGTGTGTGTGTGTGTGTGTGTGTGTGTGTGTGTGTGTGTGTGTAAGAGGCTCTCAGTTAGCTGTTAAAGCTGCATTAAACAGTTTAATAGACCCGCAAGCACTAAACATGCAAGAACACTCGAGGAAATGGGGGTTTTCATGGATACTGTAATCCACCTATAAGGATGGCCATGTCTGATATGACGGAAATGAGGCTGTGTGACTGATTTCATATCTAATTTTGACTAAAAGGGGCCCTATGAACCTCATTTTCAGGTGTATATCAGTAA
>NW_011370565.1:0-1802 GCF_000735185.1 Notothenia coriiceps
ATTAACCTATTTTACTTTGATTTAATTGTAATACACGTTTCAAAATGATGCCGAAGTAACTAAATACTGATAACGGTTAGTAAAAACCAAGCTGTCTAGTCAGGATTCAGACATTATTGCACTTCATTTATTGTCTTGGTTGATTCTGTTGGCTTATATTTTATTTTATCAATAAGGTATTTATATTGTTTTTCCCTTTTGAAACAGATGTTCAGTTATGTTAAAGTCTTTGATTGCACTCCAAGTATAAAGTTTACATTTGAATTGTTTGGCACTGACTTTTCCTGATTGATGTTTTATGTTTTACTCTCCTTTTCATGTTTATTGATGTTACATCACTGCTAGTGCTACCTAAAACAGAAAGTGAATTTTTATACTGAGAAACTGTGCCTTGAATATTTTATTTTATTTAGCAAGAGAGTGCACTTTACTTGGTGAAGAAACCAGTGTTAACGTTTGTTGTGTAGGGTGTAGGCCTACCTACTTGAACACTGAGGAAGCCATATCAAAATTCCTGTTGAATTGTTCATTCAGGGATTCATTGCAGAATTAAAACCAGCTTGAAATGGTATTTTGGTCTGTTACTCCTTTTTATTTTAGTTTTGTTACCTTGTAGGTGGTTGTACTGTTAAGTAACTTGAAAAATAACCATAATAACCGACATGAAAAAATATCGTGATAAATATCTACTATCGTGATACTGCTTGAAAAATATCGTGATATTATATTTTTCAATATCGCCCACCCCTATTTGAAATAAATAAAAGTTTTCCGCACTCTCACAGGAATATCTCCGCAAGCGAGCTTAAGTTTCACTTTTGATTGCATGATATAGCCCAGCGCAACACCTTCGTCACACATGTTGCTACTTGTTTGTACCATTTTCAGGCGCGTTGTAATCTGTTCTAGAAAAACGATGTGATTTTGGATATTTGGGGAGTTAGGTGGTCCGCGAGTGTTTTTATTATTGGTTAAGTGGTACGGTATGAAAAAGTTTGAGAAACACTGTACTAGATGAATACATTTGTATGTGATATTTGCAATTTAAACATTAAATAAATATATTACCCCATAATGTCACCCAAACTTACTTCACTTTTGCTAGTCCACAGGCTCAAATGTGTGGGTTCATTTGTCTTGTGCTTTGGGCTCAAAAGTGTGATCCAGCCTTCAAGAAATCATGTGTGCATGTGATTGAGGAATGGCATGGATATTAAAGTGCACTTGAATGGCATCTGTTTGTTTTAGTCAGATTATGCTAAAATATACTTTCCCCAACTATATTTAAGTTCCCTACGAAGAGCCAACCTTCAATTTAGAAAATGTCCAGTTTATTCCCGTTAATTCCCATGGAAAGTTTCCATCAATTCCCGGAATTTTGCAACCCTACTCATAATGTACTGGGACAATGGCTGCTCAATAGCCGCTTTCACACCAAGTACTTTGCCGTACTTAGTGCTGGCACTTAATAATCCAGGGCACTAAGTACCAATCGCGTTCACACCAGAGTACTTTTCCCCGATTGAGGATTAAGCAAATGAAGCCGCGGACGTCACTTCTTCTTCTTCTGCTTTGGGTTTACTGGCAGGCCGCAAACAACTTCACGGCGTATACTGCCACCCAAAGTCCCCGGCCGGAAGTCCCCGGAGTTACTTCCGAGTAAATCACCAGAAAGCCCAAACCTCCTCCTCATCTCCACCGCTCCCATGTTTTCTTTTGTGTTTCCATAAGTTAGTCTCTCTGCGTTGGCGCGCGGGGCTAATGCTAATGCTAATAATGCTAATGCCAGCAAATACAATGGC
>NW_011370566.1:0-559 GCF_000735185.1 Notothenia coriiceps
GAGAGAGAGAGAGAGATAGTGCAGAGGAGTACACGAGAGAGAGAGAGAGAGAGAGAGAGAGAGAGAGAGAGAGAGAGAGAGAGAGAGAGAGAGAGAGAGCAGAGGAGTACACGAGAGAGAGAGAGAGAGAGATAGTGCAGAGGAGTACACGAGAGAGAGAGAGAGAGAGAGAGAGAGAGAGAGATTCCAGGTTGTTGTGATGAAAATATTTGTCATTGTTTCAATGATAATAAACAAACATTTGCATAAAGCATATTTGTCCACTCATATGTTGATAAGAGTATTCAAAACTTAAAAAATATTCCTCAAAGGTACATTTAGAACAGATACAAAACCTAATGCAACTCCACACTACGTCTTACGGTGCCGTGTACCGGAGGGGAGAGAGAGAGAGTAGCGAAGGGGGGGGGGAAGAGATGTAATACGGTTTCCTTATAAAGCTGTGGAGAGTATGTACTGCAGGGAGGTGGATGCACAACGCACCCAGGAACGAACGCTAGCTCCGGTCCTTTTCCCGTGAGGGAGACTGTGGACTCGATGCCCTGACAGGCTTGAGTTT
>NW_011370566.1:726-5056 GCF_000735185.1 Notothenia coriiceps
ATAAACATATAGCAACACTTTTTTAATTTTAATTTTCAAGCAAGTTTAAGCATAAATGTAGAAAAAAAAAAAAAACCTGCAAGATGCTCTTTAAATATGGTGCCTGATGAATCACCATGACAAAGCCAGTTACTTGCAATATAGTTACAAGTCTCATCAGAAGTACTTTGTCTCTGGCCTGAGCTGGCAGAAATCTCTCCTATGTCAACCAAATTCTGAAAAATATCTCACTTAAATCTTTATTGGCAAGAATTTCAACATTAAATGAACCTTGTCACTCAGGGACAGAGGAGGAAAATAAAAACACTGATTGGGTGAACAGTCTGTGTTTGCCTCGGACAGACGTGTTCCCTTTGTTCTGACACTGTTGACACACAGACACTGAATCAGCACAAACACTTCAGACAGAGTTCACATCTTTTGAAACATTTCTCCCAGCAAAGGGATCAGAAGTCAAAAATGCACTGAATGTTGGAATCCGGAAAACGCTCACTACACAGGGAGAGAATCCTGCAGCATCCTTCCCGGATGGGAACCACTGCTTTAATCTATTCTCAAAATAATATCAGCTGTCATCGGTGGCTGGTTACTGTACACTGGAGAATTACTTTCCCACTCTGGCTTGTTGGCTACCATGTGACCAGTTGTTAGGAGATTAAAATAACATGAGTCTTCCACTCAATCCAACAATGTAGAGTTGTTGACACTGTTCCTGTCTACTGTCAGTCCTATCAGTCCTTGGTGTCTTCAAGGCCTCAAAACTGTGCTCTCAGCTGCTTTGGACACAGACTGTGTGCGTCTCATTGCTCTGCTTCTCTCTGAAAGATCCACAACCGTTATGAAGGCAAAGATATCGTCAACCACAAGAGGAACCTGGTGATCGCGGGTGGGGTTACTCTCTCTGTCATCGTGTCTCCAGTGGTGGCTGCAGTCACTGTGGGTCAGTGTCCGTCCCCTTCACGCACTATTTTCATTGAAATATCCTTGTTTTACTTTGCTAGCCTCAGGAATTTATTTTGTTTATTCTCAGAGTTCCTATTATTTAAAAGAATATCTTGTAGCTTACTTAAAGTCAACTAGTTACCTTACTAATCACTAAGTTACATACCATAACATAACTATTGAAAAGCGAATCGTTTTTTACTCTTCTCTACAAGAAGATGGAAAAAGAGATGGTTTTGTATATGGTGTGCATGCGATAGTGTGCTCCACTGTTTTGTATATAATGCCTGGTCTAAAGTGTACCTGCTGGTCTCTGTCTCTGGTCCTCAGGAATTGGAGTTCCCATCATGCTGGCGTACGTCTACGGTGTGGTGCCCATCTCACTGTGCCGGAGCGGGGGGTGTGGAGTCTCCGCTGGGAATGGCAAAGGAGTTCGCATAGAATTTGATGACGAGAATGACATGAATGTTGGCAGCGGGGCGGGGGCCACTGGTAGGCTTCACTGCCCACATCCCAAATAACCCCCACTTCCCCCCACCTATAAAGACACCCAAGAGTGACTTTATGTGTTTATTCCCAAGTCTTTGCTGACACATAAACCACCGAGTCCCTGTCCTAGAGAAATCTGTTGGATTTCATCATTTAAGACCCAGCACTGACCTTCATTCCCGATTGGGACTGATCATTCATGATGGCTCTTTCTATGCAGATAGTACATCAGTGGCAGACACCAGAAACAACCCCAGTATAGGTGAAGGCAGTATGGGGGGGCTGACGGGCAGCCTGAGTGCCAGCGGCAGCCACATGGACCGTGTGGGGGCCACCAGGGACAGCCTGAGTGAGACGGCGTCCACCAGGGCCCTGGCCGGGGCCAGCATCACCGGCAGCCTCTCCGGCAGCACCATGGTGCACTACCTGAACAGGTACTGAAACCACATTTTAGTTTTGACTTTGACAATTTCACGTTACTTTTTTGGCTGTTTTGTTTGCTAGTTTTAGTTTTCTGTAGGTTTTAAGAAAGGTTTAGTTCAGGCTTTACACAATTGTTTTGAGTTCTCTTCCAAAGCAGGCATAATGTCTCAAAGAGATGTAGCTTTGTATACAAAATATATCATTTTAAAAAATACATAAAATTAAATTAAATAAAAACACAAACAATTGGGCAGTAGCAACATTATCCTAAAAAGAGTTCGCACTGACTGCAGTTTAAGAATTACTTTCCTTTAAACCAGATCCCTGTCCCTTATTTCTCAGCATGTTTGACACATTAAAATAGACAACAGTTGAACCCAAACCTTATCATAAGTTTCATTTTCAGAATGTACGTTATCTTCTCCATAGAACAGCAATTACTAATTTCCCTCAGCCATTGGCCCACCTGTGGCCTCCGAGTGTTCTTCCATGACAAGGCAATCGAGCGTTTTGCTTGGAGTAAACACATGTTTATGAGATTCTTTTTATTCTTTGTTATGACTGGGGTGGAGGGGTAAAGTCCCAAAATAAACTATTTAGGATCAAGAGGTATCTTAACATCAAGCATTTTGTGAATTATTTGTGAGATCTCGCACCAGAAAGTTGCAATCTCTTTGCACTCCCACATGCAGTGGAAAAGTGTGCCTTTAGACTGTTCACACTTAATACAAATATCTGGAATGTTATTATTAAACTGATTTAATATCACAGGTGTTATGTACGTGCGCATCAGCCAGTTGTGTTGTAGCAATTTAAATCTGGTATTCGCAGTTTGCCTATGTGCCTCAGTGCATATCACACCCCCGTCATCCAAGGAAATATCCTCCTCTATATCTCCCTTCCAGGCGTTAAGCCGGTCGGTAGAGGATTCAGTGGAGTTGAAAACCAACAGGTCATATGGACTACAATATTGAAATCTGTTCCATTTTTGGAGTTTAATGTTGCAGAGTTTACAGACATTCCTGCTTCGTCATTCTTTGGTATTGATTCAATTATAATAGATAAATGATTTGTCTTTATGATTATTTTAATTTTAATTTAGCCATGCAATCTTGTTTTAGTTCAGTTTGAGTCTTTTTAATTAGTTTGAGTTTACAACCACAGCCCTATATATATATCAATGATATATGTTGTTGTCAGGCTGGAGGTGCAGGCGGATGTGCAGAAGGAGCGCTACAGTCTGAGCGGGGAGTCTGGCACCGTCAGCCTGGGCGCCATCAGCGACAACGCCAGCACCAAGGCAATGGCTGGATCCATTCTGAATGCCTACATGCCCCTGGACAGGTGGGCTGACCGGCGCTTTAGATTTCAGGAAGCTGTCAGGAGAGAGAGGGCATCAACATGTGTGCGCTTTTCTGTAATCGCTGTCTGAAATAGGAGACAGTGAAATATCTATAACTTGCATACCTTTGATCACACAACATTAATACAGAGTGAATATCACTGCTCACGTCAGTACTGAAGAAAGGCATTCAACTATTAATATTTGAAATTGTAAGATAGAATATTTATGTGGGTTGGCTGTATTTAAGATGGGGATCCAGTATTTATTATAGAAGCATTTCGTTTTTAGTGATGTTACAACAAGCTGCCAACAGTTTAGTGCAGGGGTGCCCAATGTTTTTTGAACCGAGAGCGACTTTTAAAGTTGCCAGTCTGCAGAGATCTACCAGTCCAAATAGAGAGTCGTAGCCATTACTGACAGCCTACTACCAGGTAAATACACACTTCTACTTGTATAAAACTGACCTTTGTACAATTAATACTTCATAAAATACTGCAGATCCTTTATCTTACCTCTTTTTCTAATCTACACACATACAAGTATTTAACTGAATTTACACAACAGTGTTGTTGATACAGAGTTGGAGTTTATTCACACGTCACATACTACAGTGGGTAATGTTTTCAAGAAACATTGAACAGTGCTGCCACACATGACACAGGGAAAAAAGAAAAGACTGAACCCTTTCTTTGCCATTATATAAAAATAGTGTCGCTACAAAAGTATAAATTAGGCTTACTAATAAGACAACTCCGATCTGAAGCTACACAGGAATCTGCTTCCAAAGTGCAATAGAAAAGACAAAATTAATAGAATCAAACCCTTTTTTTGTTTTATTTTAGTAGAGTATAAAAATAAATGCCTTTTTAAATAGAATGCAAGCAACACTAGTTTCTTAACCTGAATTGATAATAGACTATAATCAATTTAAGTTTGCATTCTTATACCATTTTGTACAATAATTATAATGAATAAATTCAAACAAACTTAAACTTACAGCTGATTAATAACGGTATCTAACTTGAGTTTTTATTATATCAAAAACCTGTTGAAATGCTACTGTTATTTTTACTGTCCCCCAAAAGCGCGTCGGCAGCCTCCAGGAATGCTTCTTTCACAACTTTTCCGTCT
>NW_011370567.1:0-2316 GCF_000735185.1 Notothenia coriiceps
CACACCACACACACAACACACACACAACAAACACAACACACACACCACACACACACAACACACACACACAAAAAACACACACAAACACACACACACACACACACACACGCACACACACACGCACGCACGCGCGCGTGCGCGCGCGCACACACGCACGCACGCACTTTCCCCCCTTTTTTTGCTCTTTTTGAGGCCCTTGCCGTTGACATGGGGGAAGCAGCATCTGGAAGAGGTAAGCAGCCGCTCCACAAAGTGTAGAAATCATGGCGCTGTAATATTTTATGTCCCGTTGGGCTATGAATTGTGGGTAGGATTATCCATGGGTGCACACAAGGAATGACCTAACTCATCCTAATGGTCCCGCTGGTGGCAGCAGTTCTTGCTTTTATTCTGGCCAAAATGTGCTCTATCAGCTCCCAGAGAGGCGAGATGAAGAAGGCCGCTCTGATGTCTCCTCAGTGCTGGAGCTCCATGAAAGTAATGATACCTTTGTAATCAATAACAGCCGCTTTATTGGAGCAATCCTCCGCCATCCTCTGTATATATTTATTCCTTGCCATTATGTAGTGTTACGTTCTCAAAGCACTGGCAGTTTTTTTCTGATTACTTTTCAAGTCAACGTACAAATTAAACTTAATTTGGCTGAGTAGCTGACTAGCTAGCAAGTTTCACTTTCTTTCTTATAGCTCCAGCTTATTAAATGATACATGTGACAATAAGTTCCTCCAGCTTGATGTCAACAGTGTGTGTTTCAACATGACAACACTTAGTATGGACCTCAACCCCACCAAACATGTTGTGATGAACTCATTAACCTAAGTCATATTCAGACTGATTATATAATTGTGAAAACACAACTTCTCAATTATTTTCATTCAAGGATTTCAGATTGAAAGGGTATCACAACAAATGAACTGATAAATGAAGGAGGCCAGCATGAGAGCTGTCAAATCCTGTCTCTTAATGTTAAAACTATTGTGCTTTCTGGATCATATGTCCTCACTTCACATTTGTTGTATTTGTTGTTAAACATCTCCCTGCAGCCAGGTTTGAAATAAGATAGAAATCCTTAAAAGGGAAGGTGTGTCCACCTTCTGCAGAGGCACTAGTTACATGGAGTGAACACCTGTGAGTCAGCTGTTTTAAAGCCCAGTCATTACTACAAACCTGATGGCTGCCACACACTGTGTTCAACTGAGTATCAATATACTTTGAGTCATGTTGTGTAGCTTTCTTTAAACACAAACACCTGTGCTTTAGATATTTAAAGTTTACACAGTCACATTCTGTAAACTGAACCAATGGCTGTAAATAGCTCAGAGGCCAGCTCATGCAGAAGACACTTATTTGTCCAAAGTAATTTCTCTACACACCTGCATTGGAATACACACACAGTACGGTACATGCAAATACAGTACATTTTAAGTAAATTCACAAGCTACCCTGCAGTATACAAAGTCATTACAATTAGCTACACCTTGCTTTGAGAACACTTTAATGATCAATCATTATAAAACATATCATATATATTATTCTGAAATGGACCAATGCGAACAATGAATACTTTTACTTTGGCTACTTTAAGTTTATTTTTGATGCTAATACTTATGTACTTTTACTTCAGTAACATTTTGATTGCAGGACTTTTACTGTAAAAGAGTATTCCTACACTCTGCTACCTTTATTTAAAGGTCACTTATTATGCAACATCCACTTCTTCTTCCACCCTCTTCTACATCAACATGTGTCCCCTCTGTGTAAAGAGATTATGAAAGTTTCAGGAAAAAAGATTCGCTCACTTTTTGTCCTTATCCATTTATATAAAAACCTGTCTGAAAATGAGCTGATCAGATTTTGTTCACTTTGTGATGTCACAATGTTTTTCTGGTTGTGTATCATTAACCAACCAAGGTAACCCCCCCCCCCACACACACACCTTATCACCTGAATCTCCTCCTAGAGCAGTGGTTCCCAACCTTTTTTTTACCAAGGCACCCCTAGAAATATTTCTCGACCCCAAGGCACACCAACTTTCCGTAAATTTAAAAACCTCTTCAGAGCTTAAACTAAAAACAATGAATACACCATAAATTGGTTTTCAAATGTGTATTTAATTGAATAGAAAATGTTATAGAACAAATAATGTGTCCACACATAATAACAAGAACCAGATTAAAAATGTCAACACCATTTCTATGATAAATTCAATATTATAAACAAGCCTACTATGTAGGCTCTTTTATTTTGGCTGAAAATAGTAGGCCTACCTGTGTAAAAGCATGAATACATATCATTTTCTGAGTTATTATTTTACAT
>NW_011370568.1:0-1718 GCF_000735185.1 Notothenia coriiceps
CAGGAGTGATGTGATCCACTTTCTTAGTGTTAGTGAGGAACCAGAGTAAAGACTTCAGAACAGGAGTGATGTGATCCACTTTCTTAGTGTTAGTGAGGACTCGAGCAGCGGCGTTCTGAATGCAGCTTTCTAATAGATTTTTTAGTGAGACCTGTGAAGACACCATTACAGTAGTCCAGTCTACTGAAGATAAAAGCATGGACACGTTTTTCCAAATCCTGCTGTGACATTAGTCTTTTAATCCTAGAAATATTCTTTAGGTGATAGTAGGCTGATTTAGTAACTGTTTTAATGTGACTGTTGAAACTCAGGTCAGAGTCCATGACTACACCAAGGGCAAACACATAGTACCAGCAGTTGAAGGGAGATGGCGTTTGTGATGGTGATTACGGTGAAATTGCATCAGAAAATGTGGTTTAAAGTTGCAGTAGAATATCTATCAACTGAAAATGTCACCTCCCCGCTCTCTGTTCATACAAAACCACAAGCTAGCAGGCGAATGCAGTCAGGTTAAACCCCACTAACTCTGTCACAAGCATCTAGTGCATGCCCTCCACCAATAATAGGGGAAAATACCACATTATAAATAAAAAACACCTTTGATATGGCTCCTACATGCAGTTAGCCATTCTTGATGAGCTACATTTTGCACACACAAAAACAACAGCTCCCTGAATACCCAAATCATTAAGATTAGATTCAATATATATAAATATAAACAAAGCCATAGTGAAGGAAATATATTTCTATAGAGTATATCTACTGAATACACAATATAAATATACAGAATTGAAGGCAGTGTACATTATGATACTGCAGGCCCGCTTATCACAATATCAACAAGTTAGCTACCCAACAAAGAAATAGTTGAATATCCAGGTTAGAAACACTGGACAGTGGATGTGTCATGGCTATTTCTAACTTAATCTGTACTCTCACGTGAATATGCTGCTCTCCTTAGTGTTAGAAGTAAAGCTGCTGATGAAATGACTTCCTTAAATATGCGTAAGCTGGCTAGCTGAAACACATTTCCTTTCTTTTTTTAGCTTGCAGAAAGCAATTTCAGAAAGCACAGACCTCTAAACTCTTCTGAAATTGAGCATCACTCACTTCGCTCTCTTTTGCACGTCTTACAAAATCTACTGTATTTCCAATGTTGATATTTATGTTCTTTATGAATCGTCATTTTTTGTGTGTGTAGATGCTTATGTAAAGCGCTTTGAATTGCCTTTAAGTCTAAAATGTGCTACATAAATAATAAACATACCTCACCTCACTAAAGTCCAATGCACTTGTATGTACACAGCATGTGTAGAAATCAAAATCCTGACATACGTGCTGTGCCTAGTAACAGTTGCTAAGCTATGATTAGACAACCGCTGTTCAGGTGAGTAGTTTAGCTTACCGCCTTTTACTGTAAATCTCTTTCGTTTGCCGTCATTGTTAAGGTGTGTGTTAAAGTAGCAGCCTATTCATATATTAAAGGTCTCAGATACATAAAAAACATGTCTCTGAAGTGTTTGGATCCAAATACCAAACAGATCATTGCAGCATCCCATAATCCCCTCTGTTTCAGCCCTGTTTCCAAAGTGCTGATTCTCTGTCTGTTACTTTAGATGAAAATAAGGAGCCCCTCCCCACGCCCCTCTGAGAGAGATTTGGTTAAAAAGAACACAATGGAGCTCTAGGAGGAGATTCAGGTGATAAGGGGGGGGGGT
>NW_011370569.1:0-2265 GCF_000735185.1 Notothenia coriiceps
TAACCAATTACATTTGACCAATCTCCAGCAGCCAATCATCGCGCTGCACTCAAACTTTAAACCAGTTCTCCTCTCTCCTGCAGTCAGCTGTCATTTTTTGTAATGCTGCAGCCCTCCGCCACCTCATCCACCTCCAGTCATCATATCTAGCTCATCAGAGGTCCAGTCCTTATCAAATCCAGATCCTCTTCATCCCTTCTCCTCATTACATCCAATCCTATCAACATCACCACCAGTGTCTAGACCCCAGGAGGGTTTCCTATTAAGGCTGCACCTCCACCCGAAGACATAAGATATCACGATTGGGGTCTAACCGCCAAAGACCATTCAAATGTCTTTCATCTTGTGCACATGTCCACAAAATATTTTATAAGTCTCTCCTGATTGAAATGATATTGAAGGTGAGCTTAGTCTTTCTGTGTGAACAAAAAGCACCTCGTCAGAAAGATCGGCCTCTTTAGTCCACCTTTTGTTTTTTGCATCTTATTAGTTAAACCCTAAATTACTCATTGCACTTTCTATTATAATACTTTTGGTTGTGGTCATGCGGTCAGTGTCTTTGTTGATGCTGTATGGAATATGTGCCTTCTTGCTTGCTGATAGTGATTTCGTTTCAACTCTCATAGTAAATAAAGATATATTGCATGTGCTATGGTGACCTTTTGAGAAAAAGCAGCACTGCAGTTCCAATTGTGGTGCTACTCATCCTAACTCTGGGTGTCACCAAGTCCGGAAACGTTCACATTTGACTCATAGGGGCTTTAATGATGTCAGCTGGAGGGGCTGGTGTCGGCCACAGGCAGAATGAACCATTCCCCCGCTGTCCTGCAGGGAGGCAGCTTTCCACAGAGTTAAGTGAAGGTGATGGTTCTCTCTGGGACTGACACAGTTTCACAACGAGCACCTATTAAAGTGCTGCAGCTATGGAAAACTTATAAACAGCCAAGCAGACATTGGTTTAATGAGCTGACATTTCCTGACTCCACATTTCTTTAAACTAAGGGCTTTGTTAACTCTGACAAATCGGCTAACTATAACACAGGAGACAAAAGCTAACAGTCAGAAGTCAACTGCTGCAGGCTGGTTATAGAAATAGGTCCTTTTTTTGTGTTTTTTTTAGAGATACAAGATGACTCGTATGACTTCACAAGCTATCTTACGGCAGTGTGTTGTTGATGGCACACAAGGTGCTGGCTTTCTGGATCTTTGCTTTTCAGTCATATTACGGGGTTGGTTCTTAAGGGGTAGCAAAGTAGCTCTGTCAGTTGGTTGGTTGAACCATCATAAACGTGCACATTTGTATTACTTTAGTGGCAAAAGTAAAGATTTTTCAATATGTTGAGCCCAAAATTATTACAAAACTAATGTTGTTTACAAATAGGCACACAAGCCCTATGATGGCAGCTGTGGTTCATCCAATATCCAGAGTGATAAATCATCAACAAAGACTTCACAATCCAAAATGTGTACATGTACATAAGTGTCACACATTTATCAACATTATATCATATTAATCACTTCTCATCCACATTCAATAATATTGCAGAGGAAAATATGCATTAGATTGTGTCATTTTTTTAAATTGTTGTGTCAGTATCTAGAAAAATAAACAATTTCCTGTTGACCTCAGACTGCAGACTTAAAGTCAGATTTCATGTGAGAGTTCAAATAATATCTTCCTTAAAATTATTTAAGTGATACTTCACACTTCGCCTACTTCTACATTTAGTTACTGATGGCTTGTTGCATCTACTAGTGTGCGTGTATAGGCCTTGACACATTGGCTGTCTGATCTGAAGAAGATAGTCTGCAAATGTGTAACTGAAAGTGAGCCCAGGACCATACACACACACGTTGCGTGATCAGACTCTTCAGATGTGTGAAAATAGATTGCCCTCACTTACAAGTTAAATTAGACTTTGTCTCACACACACACACACACCTGTGTAACAACACACACAAGCATCAGATAGCGACCGTGGATGCTAAAAAACTTTTAAAAAAGGGAAAAGTTTAATTAACTCGCTTATATTTCTACAAATATACTAAACAAGTCATACACTAATATGCTCTATATCTCAAACACACTCACACATGACAGCTCTTTGACACCCTCCACTTTAAACTGAGAAGAGGAAGAGGTAATGTGAGGAAACACACACTAGGTGTTACTGTCAGAAAAACCACACACACACACACACACACACACACACACACACACACACACACACACAGCTTGGAGAAAAAGGCATTAAATGAGAGATG
>NW_011370570.1:0-5099 GCF_000735185.1 Notothenia coriiceps
CACACACACACACACACACACACACACACACACACACACACACACACACACACACACACACACACACACACACACACACACACACACACACACTTTAAAATTCGGTTTCATTTCAGTATTTGAATAACAAAAACAGATGTAAATGACTTCCTTATTAAAACTGAAGAAATACTTGTGTTTTGCTCAAGACATCTGAAAAATGTAGTTAGTTATTGGGACATCGGTGTTATTGCCAGAATAAAAGGAACAACTGACAATAAAAGAGGGTGGGAAATACTTTTGACAGCACACAAAGAGGCTGGAAGTTGTTAGTGTGCACCCACCCCTGTTTGACAGCATGTTCCCTTTAATAGACACAAAGTGATGGGTCGACTTGACCTCAGACAGTCAGTACAGACCATAGACTGTGTATATAAAGGCCACAGACAGATGTACACCATCCACTCTCCATAAATCACGGTGGCATGTTATGTTGTTATGAAAGCGGTGTTATTTCAGCAGCTAGACACAATGTTCTTTAAGATCCGAGACGCTGCGTTCCCGTGCTCAGTGGAACTAGGTCAAATAGCGGTCAGGGCTAACGTACCCCTTTACGTTATTAAACATTAGATTATAATTGAACATCTTAACAGTGATAGTATGAGTGGATACAACTAGATACACTTTATAACATTGTGTGCGTAGAGTGAGTGATATTAATGACATTATACAGGCTTTTATATTAATTTTTTAATGTTATTATAGTTTTCTTAAAATAGTTCTCTATCAGTGTTTTTAATTTTTGTTTTACTTATACACCATGACACGAAGTCAAATTCCTCTTACGTGTCAACCTACCTGGTAATAAACCTGTTTTTCTGAATCTGATCTGAACATCTTATCCGAGTAACGTTAGAGGGAAGCATCCCATCTACTTGACTTTTCCAGTGTCAGTGAACGCAGCTGAGTCGTAGCTAACGGCTGCTCTAAAGCTACAGTTAGCTTTGAACTCTCCTCGTCGTTGTCACAGTTTGTAATACTAAATACCCTTAAAGTCTTAATGGTTACCTTCTCCGCGGACACGTCAATGGCGGACTGGTTGTAGAACGAGGTGACGGTCTTGGATCTTTCCCTCGCCATCTCCGAGTAACCCTGCATGGAGGAGGTGGATCGGAACCTCAGCGGCACTGTTGTGATAATCGGGGCCGAAAACAGGGTGCCTAACCTCGGCCTGGCTCGGCAGGAAGCACCGCTGAGCATCTCCACGGCGAGACCCGCGAAACCCATCGTTTCTCCGGACAGAAGAGTGTGTGTGTGTATGTGTGTGTATGTGTGTGTGTATTAAATGTGTAAATGTTAGGAGGCCATCAGGGTCGCGTCGTAATGGTGCACAAAGGCACGAATACAGTACAGAGAGGGTATAGAAAGGGCTTTGTGCGCATTGGCCAGTAGCGGAGAGATACGGGGTGACGTAATGAGGCGTTGTCCAATGAGAGAGAAGAGAAGGCGGGGCTTAAGTGTAACTCCATGCACTACTGTACTACTGTAACTATTATAATATTAAAATATAGTAATATTTACATGACATAAAGATTAAATATAGATATAGTCGTAGAAACATATAATTAATTAATAAAAGTACCAAGTGCAGTAAAAAAATGTTATTCAAAAATAATTTAGTAAAAGTTATTTAACTATTGTACCATTAAAATAAAGCAATATTTACATGAAATAAAGATATAACCAGAGATTTTTTTTTATTAACAAATAATTTAAATAAAAAGTATTTTCACTCCAAAAGCACACACACAATGAAAGAAGTTTAAAAAAATGCAGTTTATTTTTATCAAAATATTCATACAACTTGTGAAATCACGCGCGAGATGTTGGGTTACGTCATGATGGGTTCTCTAATGAGAGAGAAGAGGCGGGGCTTAGCTGCAGCGTTAACCCCGCCCCCTCCATGCTCTACTATACTGTACACTGCAGGTAAACAAGTGTTACACCTGTGACTTCAGAGCTTACTTACACCACACTGTATAAATACTGAGTTACAAGTACAAGCAATGCAGGGGAAAGTACAAATAAAAATATATACTGTATAAAAGCCAATACAGTAAGAAAGTACACAAAATGTGAATTGCAAAGAATCTTCTATACATCTTTTAGTCGTAAATATGATTCTGAAATAGGCCACTATGGAGAATCAGTCATTGCACTTTCTGTACTTGAGGCTTTGGTTGGTCACATTTTGACCAAATATTGTCAATACAGGTGAACATCTTGAAATAAAATAACAAATTGGTACCTTTTTTGTTTGTCCTTTAATCCAACAACACAAGAATGAAACCAGATTATTTTAAATGCAGAATTGTTTTATTAAAAAAATCTATTTGTACAACTTCACAACATGTGAAAATACCAATAACAAAGTTACAGTAGAAAAACTGTAAAGTTAGGGTTAGAAACACACTCAAGGTTCATTTCCAAAGTGATCCACACCGTATATGAACGTACAAAAGCACAAACAATAATGTGAATTATCAAAACATGCATTCAGTATTTTGCCGGGAAAAGGCTGGAAACCAAATCCTGACACATGTTTAATTTGACTGCATTGGCTTTTATTACATTTGTGCTCCTGGACACAAATACTTCTCAGTGGCTTTTAACTTCAGGACAAATTACTTCACTAAATATACAATTCCTGACATGTAACAAATACTCAAATAAACCAGAAACTAAATCGAAATATCTAAATGAGATGCTTAAAGCCGATAATGTAGACAAATAACATTATTTTGTCTTCTTCAGATGTTAACACAATGTTTTATGACCAATTACACGGACTAATTAACCTGGCATTTGTGAACCCGATGCTATATGCTTTCATGTTTATGTAACCATTTGTTTACTTCTAAGTCTTAAGTATGTTGAATTAGTTAAAGCAGTCTGTTCTTAAGCCTTCTATCGTTTCTGTAAAAAAATTGTAGGTACGCTTCAGCTATTGTGCAAATGAACACAGAGCCTTTACATCTTGACTCTTTTAATAACTACGTCCAACAACAGAGAACGACGTCACCCAGCAACCAGGACAATTCTCTCCCCGCAGCTACTGTTCACAACAGCACCTTCTTTTATGTAAATCCGTATAAAGTTCTACAGAATTGAAACTGCTTACTATACTTTGTTTTAATTGATTCCTTAAATCTGTCCGGCCGACAATAGCTACGACACTTTCGCCTGTGGCGTCCACATAAAGGTAACTCTCCCCGAACAAATGATGGAGAGATATCTTCGACGGACAGATGGTCAAGTTGTTGTGATGAGAAACAACCCAAACCAATACCAACATGTTGTGGTCCACTCTGATCACTTTCTCTTTCAAAAGAAACTCAGCATTTCCTCATGTCCTCCTCTCTCTTCCAAACGATCACCATGTTTTTGTCGCTGAGGGCCACCAGGTACTGGAGTTCAGGATCCATCGCTACGCTGTTGATGGAGGGACCCTCCACCCCCCCGAGGCCCTTCCTCATCGGGGACGGCCAATCCAACACCTGTAATGCAAAAACATGTTTTCATGAGGAGGAAGTTTATTCATTGGCTCCCACAGGATCCATCTTCTTCTTATTTATACACACATGCATTCTCCAGCATTTGGACTTCCTACGTTGTAAATGTATTATCTTTTGAATTCACACACGGCATCTATTGCACGTCTGTCCGTCCTCAGAAAGGGATTCTCTTCTGTTTGTCCTCGAGGTTTTTTCCTTGCCCGATGTGAGGGTCCAAGGGCAGAGGGGGTCGTATTCATATTCTGTACAAACTGTGTAAAGTCCACTGAGACAAATGTAACATTGGGCTATATAATAAACATTGACTGATCGATCCCACTGTCAGAGCAGACTGGTTCTGGCACTCATGTACATTTCTCAAACATATTGAAGTGACTGTTATTTTGTGTATATTGGCGTGTGGCGCAGTGGGTTGTGCGTAGGTGTTCGGATCAGGGGGTCACAGGTTCAATCCCCGCTGCAGTCAGCATGTCGTTGTGTCTCTGAGACACTTCACCCCAAAGTGCTCCTGTGGGGATTGGCCACAGTATTGGGTATGTAAGTCGCTTCTAACAAGTGACATGTAATGTTTTGATTGTTGTGCTTTCATGTATGTCTTAATGTGTGCACATGTCCACATCTAATGGGAAAACAGGGTCCCAGGATTCACTAAAGTCAGCCTGATGCATCCTCTGTGCTCCGGCCAACCCTCTCAGTGAACACAGAGCTGAATCCAGATCACATGCTTGCTGAAGGCTCTTATTGAACTTTAAGTCACCTTTTTTAGTAAGGTAGCTACATAGAGAAACATGTGTCACACCTAACATCATATGTGTAACACGTGCATACTTGCCAACCTTGAGACCTCAGAAATCGGGAGCATTTCAAAAGGGGGGGGGGGGGTGCTAGTGGATCGCCGGAGCTGTATTAGATTAACATTAACATGCTTACTGTAGTTCAAAGTGCAATGCCTTGGCCTGTAGCACCATCCTTGATGGAGCATATGTGTGGGCAGGACCTGTATTACAGGAAAGGAGTGAGCAGAGAGTAGAGTAGTTGTCCATTCTTGTCTGTTCTGTGACTATCTGCCTCACCCTCTCAGACTTTCAGTTGCGCGCTACTAAAGAGACTCGCTACCATGGAAACCAAACAATGGTGTAGCTGTATTAAAGTCCGAGTGGAAACAGTCCTGAGTAAATCTGATCTTGTCAGAAATCGGGAGAAATGTGATCCCGGGAGGAAACCGGGAGAGAGGGCAGTGAAATCAGGAGGGTTGGCCAGTATGAACACGTAGTATATTATATGAACTGTGTTTTATTGATCACAATTGTAGAGTTGGATTCGGAGCAGATGAACACCTGTGTGGGTTGGATGGGCTTCCCGCTCAGGAAGTTGTTCTTCTGCAGGTCGGTGATGTGGTACGTCCACAGCCGGCCTTTATCATCTCCACACACTATGTATCCTAGACCTGCACACACACAGAGAGAGAGAGGAGGAGGGGGGAGAGAGAGAGAGAGAGAGAGAGAGAGAGAGAGAGAGAGAGAGAGAGAGAGAGAGAGAGAGAGA
>NW_011370571.1:0-16239 GCF_000735185.1 Notothenia coriiceps
CCTCCTCCCCGGTGGGGCAGGTCACACATGCTTTAGAGAAAAGATAATGAAGGAGACAAATGCTTAATTTCGCAACATGCAGTCATGGGTCAGTAGGGTAATAACTACATACTGGAGATGCTTGAAGTGATGGTGAGACATTTGAATATTATTCTATTCTTTTGAGGAGTACATTAACTGTGAATTGTCAGAAAACAATTCACTTGTAGACAAAAAAAACATTTTGGGATACCCCCAGAAGTGTTCCCATTAGCATCAATATTCTGTCAGCAATAGACTATGGAATATAGCTATTACAATGAATGTGGATGGTTTAGATGTAAATACTCTACCAGGTGGAGAACATTTGTTTTCTTGTAAAAAGCTAAATCTGGACAGAATTGATAAGCTAAAAATAAATCTGTAGGGCACTTTGATACTAGTAAGACTATGTGGGAACAATGAATTAAAGACAGCTTCTAAAACAGTGTCTGATTCGATGCTACAGAACCAAATATTTTCTATTCAATGGATTCTCCTCTCTCTATTTAAAACCTGCACTCTTCGTTACCCACCATGCAACTAGACCAATAACAGATTGGTTATAGATTTTGGGTTTCTTATGCTAGCAGGTGCTAACCTAGCATTCATCTGGAAGCCTAAATCCAAGATGAGTCAGTGGTCTTCTTAGCTTTCGTCTTCCTCTAAAACGACAGACTTATTGACTTCCTCTCCAGCAGGCAATGACCCTATGCATCTCATTTGAGGACATTTATCAGACTTAATCAAAAAGTGTTTTCAAATGTCAGTTATACGCCCCAAAGACCTACTAGCAGACGTTGGTGAATACAATTGGTGGTGTTCACTTTTGTTCTTGCACATGCGCCACTGAGTCAAATAAATGACAAATAGCAATAATTGCAATCTTCTTTTGTTCAAACAGCCATCAAAAGAATGCAAATGATTCAATGAGTCACCAAAGTGCAATTCAGACTTAGAGCGTGGGACTTTCTTCAAAACAGGCGTCATAAGGGGTTGGAACCCATCATTGTATGCCATTAGCTGATTTCCAACTTTTGACACATAACAGCTCTATTGAAAGGAGCCAGTTTAATTAAATTGCTCCCCAAATAATGTGACACTACTTGACGCTCCTAAAAACAAACTGCAGTGTATTTGTTCTTTTGGAACTTGTATCTTTCTTTCGAATAAAACGTTCTGTTATTAAGTCTAAATAATATATGAGCAATCACTATTGCAGAGAGGAGACAACTGTCTTAAACTTGTGTAAACACAATGGAAAGTGCTAAAAAGTCATTGCAATAACTCTTCTTTAGTACTGGCAATGTCCGGCGACCTAAGGGAAAGACTCAGAGGAGGATGGACGACGCTGCACATAAATCCCGCAGAAGCCTGGCAGTATCTATGGACAGACAGTAAGCACCAGCGTGAGCCAGACTGTGATGTGAGGCTCACGATGTCCACAATACTTTGAACTGAAGAAACACAAGAAAGAGAAAGGTGGAGAAAGTAAGAAGAACTGGAATACTGAGGCAGACAGAGATGAATAGGGTCCGACAAAGGCAGGACGGGCCACTATGAGAGAATAGGGGAGAATATACAGTGTGTATATATAGTGAGAGAAAGGGGGGGGGGAAAGAGAGTGTGACCGAGGCAGAAAGCAACCAAAATTCTCTCTGTGAACTTTGCGGCTTCACTTTGAGGGGATAATTAGGGAGAGTGACTCCAGAAGTAGAGAGTAAGTTCTCAGTCCTAAGCCTTCATGCAGGGGGGATTAGACTCAGGCAGAACTCCTCACTCCCCTCCCTTATGTCCTCCCTCCCTCACACTCTAACTGCTCTCTAAAGTGGACTCACCCGCAATGCCAAGTTATGTCCAAAGTAACTGCATTTCGGTTTCTCTGTCAACCACGGAGTCTGTTTCGTTAAAATAGAGAAAAACGTTGGGTATCTAGGGTAACGTGCTAATATAGGGACGGAATCTTTCTTGCATGGTACCATATCAATCAATCAATCAATGTTTATTTATATAGCCCAATATCACAAATGTTACATTTGTCTCAGTGGACTTCACAGTTTGTACAGAATATCAGTATGACAATACGACACCCTCTGTCCTTAGACCCTCACATCGTACAAGGAAAAACTTCCAGAGAAAACCCACAGTTTAAAGGGAAAAATGGGAGAAACCTCAGGGAGAGCAACAGAGGAGGGATCCCTCTCCCAGGACGGACAGACGTGCAATAGATGCCGTGTGTAAATTGAAAAGATAATACATTTGCAACATAGGTAGTCCATAAAACTGACTTTCATTATTGGACGGTATAACCAATATGTCGACTCTTTGTCTTGGATGTTTGTGTGCTCGGATTAAAGCTACTTGGTGATGCTGGCAGCAAGACCCAGAGGCTGTAGATTGAAACTATCATCTTTGACCTTGGGCTAAATTGTCCTTCCCTGATCCAGCTGTCCAAGGGAATCACGTCAATGATTGGACATTTGGGAGAAAGTAATGATGTCATAGTCAGTGAGCAATATGGGCTTTTTATGATTTGTGCATCGTGGTAAGACATTGTTTTACTTCTTTGTTTGACCAACGCTAACAGCAAATGGAATTGCTGTGGATCTGTGCTTTGGAAGACAGTCGTAGCAGTAGAAAGCTTAGTTAATTGCTTTGAATACAATATTTGTAAAAAGGTCATTTTAAATATGCTAATAACCACCCACACTACCTTGGCAAACACTTACTGTACCAACAAGGGAATACTGGGAATGTGTTTATATTGCATAGTTCAACGCAGAGAATGAAATGAGCCTTGTTTTCAACGTGATACTGGAAACCTGGAATATGATCCACACAATACATCACGTCTGGATGGGGTTCATTCAACAGCTCATGTCTTCCACTGCTTTCACGGAACTATATGCATACATCAATTCTTAACACAATGATAGCACACATAATTACAAGCCTCTGTGATCAGATCTAATCATCAGGATTACACAGATGATCACATTCGATATTGTCATCTGTAAATGTTTTTTTTTTTATTGTCTCACTACATTTACTTCACATAAAGACTGCTTTGTCATCTGTTGCTGTGTTATTCTTCCCCAAAGCAAAGAATAGGCCATATTCAGAGAATAAAATTGCTCAATTTGCAACGATCTGAACAAGTTATCACGAAAATACGTCTAATAAAAGGGTCTAATAAACTGTACATATCCGCAGGTTTAGATGTATAAAGTTTCCAACTGGAGCAATGTTGCTATCTAGAGCACAGTCCTCGGTCCACTGCCATGGCATATACAAAGTTTGCTACTGTTCATCAAAGCTATGCATAAAAAAAAGTAGCCTCTCTGAGCCAAGAACAATCGGGAGGCCTGGCCGACTGCGAGGGACTGAAACTTTCTCGACTAATGCCTGTGGGTTCGTGCGGGCATCAACCCCAGATTTAAGTACAGGAGTGACAATGTGCTCCATATTTCTCATCAGATATACATGACCTCGCAACGGTAACCCCAGATCTGCAGCAATGTATCCTTCCTCTTCTGCCTGTCTCTCTCTATTTTGCCTTCAGCCCCGTCCTCAACTCTATTCAGTCTCTCTTCTCAGGTCTATTCTCAAGTCTGTTCTACTTCCTGTGCCCTCTGACCACCGTGCCATTTACAGAAAATAGACACGATTGCACGGACATGAATCTAATGGCAAAGGGACCTGCTGAAGGCAATCTTATTTTAAACATGATTTAAAGTGTTCCTCAATACAAAAGTCATGTTAAAATGTATGAAACCTGAATATTTGTTACATGAATTTGTCTTTTAGAATCACTCTTTAACTGGACTTGTCTTTGGGAGTTCAGTATCTTGACCAAGGTGATAGTGGTTGAAGATCGGACCACTCACCCTACGAGAATTTATAATATTGGTAAAAGACTGTTAATTGCTTTATTGTTGAGCCACAGCCAATAAGGGTGGCTGAAGCTCAGCAATAAAGCAATTGTACCTTCTCAGGGATGATCGTCGTGTTTTAATACAGGTATAGAGACAATCATTCACAATTACACTAATGGGTATTCCCCATACCGTAGGTGTCCCCAGTCCTCTGATTTGCTTGTCCTTGGACAGTTAGAGGAAACTGGGAAACCCAGAGGAAACCCCAATGGACTCTACACAAAAAAGGACAGAGCTGTGCTTATGCAACATTGCAAACAATAGAATGGTGCAGGGATGACGTATTTACCCGGAAGTAAGCTGCGCATGGGTTCCCTCGATATAAGATCTGTGGAAAACGAAGCTGTTTGATGAAAGCACGTTTTGTTCAGCCGGATAATATCCACATGTCTACCCTACTTTTGTTTTAACAGTTTGCAAGAGCGCAGGTACTTGCTTTCAAGCAGAACAGGGGCACACAAACTTAACACAGGAGTGTTTACGTGTTCAGTGTAATGACGTACAACGTCCTCGACAACTTCTGTAGACCTATTCAGCCACTTGTTAACAACCATAGTTTTTCAGACGTGTAAACTCTTCAAGAATCACCAGTGGGGTCACTGTTGATGTATTTAATGTCGTAGAAAAAAACGTGATCTGTCTCTTACATTTGTGTCAACCACAGACCTTATTTCCAGCTATTTCCCAAAATCCTCTGGAGAAATCCCATCGACTCTGAGACGAGGGAACCGGAAGTGGTAAAATGCTAACTCACTTCCGGGTTTTAGGACTCGTCACTGCACCACTCTATGGCGTCACCCTGGGACTGCTGACTACACACTGATCGGCCTACTACCTCATATGCTGATGAAGGGCAAGGGGATTCTGTTTTTGATTCAACCCCATTCACATGCTTTATACAGTGCAAGGTGTTTTACAGAGCCAATTGTTCAGAGTATTGAAGACATGTAACTCACATCACATTTAAGTCAAAAGTCGCTGAGAAATTGTCCAATAACAGTCTCTGAAACCTCAATAAGTCAAACCTGTCAAACTTTGGATTTCCTCACGTGAAGAGTTGGTGCTCATGAGGGATGATTTGGAGGGCACGTTAGCATGTCCGGCTTACTATCTTACAACCTACCATGGTAACCCAGAATGACTTCCAAGTGAATGGATCACATGAAACTACGTCAGTTTGTGTCTGAAACGGCTTTTTCTTCAGTCATGCCATATATGAAGCCATCAAGTGCATAATTAAGTCCCCAGTTACACGACTCATTTGAAAAAGGACTAGTCATTTGCAAACATAAAAATCTGAGTCAGTGACAGCTTTTCACTCATATGCAGCAGCCAATGTTTAATGCTTAATTAACTTGCGCTGATCAAATCTGCCACGTACAGTTGTCATTTCAGAAAGTAAAATGAACGATTGCTTATTTAAAACCAGAAGGGCACTAAGAGAGCAGAAACCTCCTGAAAACGCCAAATGCCCAATCACAGAAAAATAATGTGTATGCGCACTGTGATTCTGACCGCTCCAATACATAATGGGTTCTTTTTTGCACCATGCTACAGTCTAACGCCAAATTTCATAAAATCAAGCCAGTCGTTTTCCGAAATAGTGAGACAACAAATACCCAAACCAAAAACAAAACCACCTACAATTTTGAGTCGTAAATCTGCCTTGTTGTCATTGAAAACAGCATTATTTTTACATAGAACATTAACTAAGGGGGCGGGGCTAAGAAAACAGTCCCATCAGGTAACTCACACACACACACACACACACACACACACACACACACACACACACACACACACACACACACACACATATGCTTGTATGTGTACACACAACACCATGTATCTTCACATTCATATTCACAGTTTGCAGAGACGATGAATAATCCATCCACTTCACTCTCATTTCTTTGTGTTAAACAGCGATAATCAAGCGATAATCACTTAGTCTCCAGCGATGACACCGTATTTATTTTTCATCTCCGCTCAATCGCTCATCCTTCATGCAACAGTACGTGTGGGCGCTCGCTAGCTGGAAAGCACCAGAGCCCCCCTCATTTCAGCTTTCCCTCTCGAACACGCAGACGAGCATATGCACACATTTAATGAACACACATAATGAATGATTAACCAGTGGCAGCACAAGTGCAAGTTTAACACACATACACACACACAGACTGCTCCTGCAGTGCAGGTAAGAGAACAGAAAGGGGAACATAGGGATTGCTGTACCTTTGTTTCTACCTACAGGTTTTCGGAGAGGTGAAAGGATCCGAGGAGGGTAAAAGAGGGAAGTGTCATCCCGCGCAGAGCACCAAGAGAAAGACAGCAAAAAGTGGGGATAAGCTATTGTTATACTACCAGACACTGCTAAATGACACTTCATGCAAAATGTTGACAATCATGCAAATGGTAGAGAAATGGAAGAAGAGTAAGCAAGCAGCACACAACTTACAATTGACAGTTTACAGCTCATTTCCTCATCTTTATCTAAGGTCACACCAGAAAGAGGCAAAGCACCACCTTTAAGATGAGAGGGATTTGATGCTTGGTGAGTCTTTGAAAGTGAGGCCACTATTGGTCGTGGCTAGTTTTGTTGGCACAAAGAGAAAGGCTCATTTGACCTTGCTTGGTATTCAGAGGAGGCAATATAAGGTCATGAGGAAAAAGGTTTAAACCAAAGCTAATAAAATAGCTTTCTAAAATGTGGAACCCTAATCAAAAGGTCAGCACTGTCAAGACGGTTTAAGGTTAGTCAAGTTCGAAAATTAAACTAATTGAACAATTTCCAGGCAAAATGGTAACGATATAAAATAAATGCTCTTGTGTCTATCTATACCTGGATTTATAAATATAAGTGCATACAGAGGTAGAGGGGGGGCCCGGTTCATTCCAATGAAAGTGGCTCAGTTTTGCGTACAAAAACACTCAAATCTTGGCCAATAGAGCATGACTTCTTGCATGTTCCTTAAGCCCCGCCTCCAATTTGCTCTGTCAAAGCCAGTGATCTCTAGATTTGGCTTCTAGCACATTTGATAACTTTAAGATTTTTTTTAATAAAAGGCACGTGTTTGTAATATGAAGTTGATAGGCCGGCTTACAGACGTCGCCTACCTAATGTTACTCAATAGGAGGGTCTTTTTAGGCCCAAAATCACTTATTGGGGGCTTGCATCAATCCCCCAAACCTTCTAAATACCTTCATCCTAGGGCTGCTCAATTAATCTTATTTTTTTAATCACAATTACGATTTTGGCTTGCAAAGATTACGAAAACAACGTAATCGAAATAAAATGATTATTATTATTATTTATTTTTTTGGTTTTTCAGTTGAATTATACTTACAGTTCAGGGTAATCAACTGTTAAAAACATACTGTGCAAATATTTTTTTTAAATAAATGGATGTTTTCAAAGTAAATGGATAATCGTTTTTAATAATCGTGATATCAATTATTGACCCAAATAATCGAGATTATGATTTTTGCCATAATCGAGCAGCCCTACTCCATCCTTTACAACACTACTTTCTATGTTGGCACAGGGTGTAGGTATTGTCCAATATGATATAACTCTAGGGATACTAAGCTATTTCTTCCACATATACCTTACCGTACTGTGACACTTTTTGTTCCTTATTTTCTCTATATTTCCCATTAGTTTTCCTCTAAGCTGTCTCCCCTCATTGCAGTGATTTCCTTATCCTCCCTACTGCTTCTCATCCTCCCCCCTCCCCTACTCTGTCGCTGCAGAGGTCGAGCTGGAACAGTGGAGTGTGTCACTGCATGTTAGCTGTGGAACAGTACAAAATTATGTAATACACAGAAAACTGGGTGAAACGAGGGTGAGGAGACGCCTAAAGAGAGACGAAGGTGAGGTGAGGAACATGCCATGCAACGCACACAAACCCTCCCACTTCTCTGCAGCAACAATGGGAGTATTGCAACACACAAATGCACACGGACAGGTAGCAAAGGCACATAGCGTCACATAAAGCCACAATACCAAGCCAGGCAGCGAGTCAACAAAAACACAAACAACCATAAGGACAGAATACCTTGCTCTGACTTCAGGTGTGCGAGGCCTTGAGGAGAGAATTTCAGAGAGGCACAGAGAGAAAATGTTCAGAGTAACACGCCAATACTGCAGTTGTATTGTCATTATGCATGCTTTGCTTTAATGGCAAACCATGGCTAAATCATCACACTAAAAGTCAAAGCTTTCCCAAGTGCATGTAAAAAGCTTTCTCTAGAAACAGACAAATGACTAATAAAGAGAGCAGCACAGTATGTGAATATCAAGTAGCTCTGCAGGTTGTTAACTGAATACATGTCAATTAGAAATTACATAACTGGGTTACTTGTGCATGCCTGTCTGCCTTAATGCATAAACATATTTTAGATTACACTTATAAAAAAAATGAACAACATTTGGTACCATTTCACATAACTACTCTTTCTTGAGACTCACCTGGTTTTCTCTGGACTGCTGTGAATCAGGAAAAGAGAGAAAGAAGAGAAAAAGTCCTAAATTAGCAACACACACCAGCTTTGTTTGCATGTGGATCTATCATGCAAAACACACTTCTAAGCATTGTGCTACATGTAAGGACCAAAGAGGTGCCCCTTGACATGCCTGATCAGAGATAACCACTTAATCCCTGTGGAGAGAAACACGTACACATTGCATCTGTCCCGTCCTCTCAGGGAATCAGATTGACATATTCCACTCTTTCACATTTTTGAATATTGTTAGTGACATAATATTCTGCTACTTGTATCACACAGAGTGCCTCACACACATTCAAAGGAAGACATGAATCCAGGAGGATTTATGGTGTTGTGAGGTTTGTGGATGCTCCTTCAAACAGACCCATATCCTTCTCCTCCATCTTTTTTGTGCCTTTAACCCATACACTCAATCTTTTTTGTTGCACTGCTGACCCAAATTCCACATGGGGTTTCTCAGGGGAATGCTCACTGTTGGATTTCTGAAGATCACAGCATGGCGTGGGCAACACAAAAATGGCCATTGTGTGAAAAGATAAAATAAGCCACACATTACATTTCATCCCTCGTGGCAAACATGCTCAGCAGGATCTCACCCGTGGATGACACCTTGTGGTTATCAAACATGTCTGATTTAGGCCACATCAAAGATCACTGTGTGCACTCTGACTCAGTGGTAGTTAGGAGTTTTTTTACCCAGCATCCGACCTTAGTTTCAAACCTGGTGCTGTAGCCTGAAATGAATATTAATATATTATGATTTAATAGAGGCTAGGGCTTCACGATTTTGCAAAAAAATGACTTTCCAGTTGTATTGAAATATATTGCTTTTTGATTAGCAGTGTTGTATGAGGGAATGATATTTTTTGTAAACAATATTCACATTATTTGTTATGAATATGTTAAAAATGGTGGGATGCTTGGTGGGAAGAGCATCTGTTCAAAACAAGGATTTATTTAATTATTTGTTTAAGGTCTAGTCTTTAGAATACAGGTTGTAGGCTATACCACAATATTTAACAAATAATATTTTTAAATATTGTTTTACCTTTACTTGCGATTTGGATATTGCAATCTAAAAAATATATCTTAATCAATATGGACTACGTTAGATCGTTCAATTGTCTGTCTTAATATCTGATATGATTTGACTGTTTTGATCTCTGCAGGCTTCAAAGAGGCTTGGCCTGTATTCCACCACTGGATATGAATGGTTTTCCTATCCTAAAGCATTTAGTCCTTGGAACATTTTAGGATTAACTCAACCGAGGACATAAATACCATTTGAGAGGAGGCGCATAGAGACAATACTGCAGAAGGAGTTGGTGAAGGAGAGGCAAGGTCTCCTTTGGGGAGTCTAAAATGGCTGCTACTTCTCCCATAAGAATAGGATGACATTGGGAGAGGCAAGGGAAGGACGAAGCATGGAAGAGGGGGGGAAGGGGAGGTAGTGGCCAGCTGATGGACAGCGGCGCAGCTCCAGCACTCGAGAATGCATGAGTACCCCTCAATGTATGCCCTCTCATGAAGTGTTTTGTTCTGACTGTGCAAATGCTCTATAAGTGTGCCTGTCTGCGTGTTAAGCGCTCACTTTCCCCATGTAGATAAAGCCCTTTCCCTTGATGCGACAGCGCCCAGAACAAGCCAATGTGCCGCTGTGGACATGTGGTCCGAGCGTAATCCCCTGCTCTATTTTACCAGCAGCTTCACCACTCAAATCCAAACATCATTTTCAGCTTGGGCACTAGACACAAATGCCCTCTGCACTGGAATCAGGCAAGTCCCTGCACCATTTTTTCCATTTTTTTTCCCCCTGACCTACTTTTTATAGTAAGATTATTGTAACTGTCATTTCCATGTCTGTTTATTAATCCCCAAAGCTAAGCCTGAAGGCACCATTTTAGCACTTGCTTAACAGTTTGCTTGCCCTCGCCTTCAATTACTAGCCTTCCATCAAACCAGTGAATATGTTTTTAGCAGATGGGGCCTTAAAGTGTTCATTAGGAATGCAGGATGTGGAAACGGGAGATTCTTTTACATATTCATTAAACAATCCTCTTAATAACCTTGACCTTATGCATAACTCATTGTAAGTAGAAAACCCAAAGGTATTCGGGAGACTTCATAATGTCACCCCAGTTCATTTAATTGAACCGAATGAGGGTATCCAGATCATTACCATAAAAGAAACTGGTATTTGCACAGTTAATAACAGGGTCCGAATCAAGTTGATATTAAAGATGACTGAACAGTTTGCCTGCTATGGCGGACACGTGTGGAGAGCGAGTGTTGAGTGGTGTCTAATTTCAGCTCGTTGCCCTGACACAGTTAGTCACACAGATACATCCTGATCCACCAGGGAGGGGAGGCTGAACATGTGTTTTATGTCCGACTGTTTGTGGTGCTATAAGCTGCTATCCGAGATGGAGGGTTTGGGAAGAGGCTCTTAAAGAGACAGGACCGGAGAGTCGACAGGACGATAGGCATACAACTACCACTCCAACCGTAATTGTTTATATTAGGAATGTATGCAACTCTGCCTATCGTCAAATGTGCCTCCTCCATGCTAAGCGTCTTGTTGGAAAACATGTAATGAGGCCGAGCTCGGGCCATTGGCTCAGGGAAAATCATATATATTCTAAAAGAAAATTATTATTGATGATATGTCTGAAGCAATGAATAACAAAAGAAGTAACCTTTATTTTTGTGAACATATTTTTGTATTTGATATTATTATTTATTATTATTATTATTATTATTGTCACTATATTTTTTAATATATTCATTTTTTTAATTATTATTTCTATGATGTGTATGTCTTTGTATTTAATTATTTGCTTTCACAATTCTGTCATGTACGTTATTTGTTGAATTGTTGTGTATCTATGTGGTAAATGTATAAAAATAATGGTTAGAAAAAGAGGGACAGGACTGAATTGATGATGTCACAGCAACTAGCTACTGAATGCCGTGATGTAACACATGCACAATAGAAATGTGCAACCAGTGTAGGGATGGATGTCCTTTAGCACAAACATGCTCCATTCTGTATCCACATCCCATTTCCTCATCTCACATGTTCATTCTGCCGACTCCTCATATTTCCCTTCTAGGCCAGTAGGCTAGCAGGCTACCATTAGCAACACGGCTGGCGAAATGCTTCCAAGGCCCAGTCCACTCAGTCAGTCAGCCATCTGCCCGTTTTAACGAGCAGCTCCGGGGCTTGTTGTACTGTGCATCTATGTGTGCGTGTGCGCGTCTCTAAATGTTAGTGTGCATGTGCTGCTGCGGCCATGCAACACGATAATGTAACGTATGAATATTCACAGGTTTGACAGATCGCTTTCATTGCTCATTAATAAACCTCTTTATCTACAGTATGCCGACAACACAGGTGTGCTGAGCAACTGTTCGCCTAACTGCAACCAAATAGAGATCATTGAGAACATCCCCTGAAAACATTAAATGCTAGAGGGTTGCTTGAACAAAGTATTATGACACTTGCAGACATGTGGACATAACAATTAAAAAAGAAACTGCGATAGTTTGCCGATAGACAGTCTCAGTACTGTTTGTGCAGGCATTTTCTGGGCGAATGAGCCATCTCTGCTCTCATTATCCTCGTAATTATGGTTCAGTGTCTCTGTGGCATAATCAACATCAGCAACATCAGTTAATGGGGAGGCAGAGAAGAGCAGACTGATCAGCTGGGAAGCTAATATGACTTCCTGGGATGCTCTGTTATAGCTTGTGAACAGAAGAAAATGGATGTGCAGATAGAGTGGTGCGGTGATGACTTATTTCTGTAGGCCAACCCTGAAGTTAGCATCAAAAGCGCTCCTCGACAAAAAGCAATGGGGTTTTTCCATTAGATTTTTAAATATTGCAGAACATCTAATCTGTGGCAAACGGGTTTATGATAACGTTTGTTTCAGCAGAATAAACTCCACATATTAGCACCACTGTATTTTTAAGTCTAAATGCTATTGCCAGAAGTAAAAAGCTAACGTTAGGCTATGAACATACATCACATGTAAGTACATCACAGTTGCACTTATGTTTGCGGTGATGACATTTAGTATTCTCATTTAGTTTGTGTTAACAACCGCCATTTTAAGTGAGATAGAAACTTTAGAAATTCACAAGTTCTTAGAACAAAAACATTTCTTCAGCCTGGTTATCCACAGACTTTATTTCAAGTGTCGGACCAAAAGCACTGAATTTGAAACAATCATGCTAAAGTGCAAACTAATTTCTGGGTTTTGTGACTCATTCCTGCACCACTCTATACAGTAGATGTGTGTGTGAGAGGGAAAGGAGGTGGGCAGGGGGTCGGTTCTTCCTCCTGGGTACAAATGAAGGTTACAACAGGCCTGTGGTGAAGGCACTCGTCACACTTGCTTTGCCCCAGGCTGAAATGTGACCGTGTCTTGCACTGTCCAAGCTGTCTGGCTGAGTACTTGGCATTCCTAGAATCGTGGTTGTTTTAACACAAGGATGTCATAGCTCCCCTGTCAGCTCTCAGGAAGCTCTGAGACAAATAGACCTCCACCTCCTCCTCCTCCACCCCCTCCTTCATCGACAGAGGCAATGAGCAAATGGGATGAAGCGAAAGGGGGGCATGTCCAGTCCGTCTGCTTGACTGCTCTGCAACCAGCACATCGCGTGCTGTCCTGAACAATGCCACAGGCTAGAATGGGATTTAAGCTCCAAACAGCTTCGTTTGAGCAGCAAATCATGAGGCACGTTACGAAACTAAATAGAGCAAAACCGCTGCACGGAAATCTGAAGATGCTTATTTCTAAATGCATGATATGTCATAGCACGTAAGGGTATCAGACACAGTTTTAAATAGCTCGCAAACAGCGCTATAGGATTCAGTGAGCATTCCCCTGATCTTTGGCAAAATGGAGTCATCCCTTAGCCATGTCAGTGTACTTGGCAGGAAGTGGGTCAGCAGTGGAGGAAATTTGACATGGGTCTGTTCACACAAAAGGTTATTCTTTACAGTTCAAACACAGGAAGAAAAGGCGTGTAAGATCAAAGTGAAATGGGTATTCTTTGGTTTTCTAGAAGCAGTACCGGGGTTATTCTCTTGGTCAAACTGAGCCCAAGGCTATAAGAAATGGCATGTTATGAAAGATGTAAGCTTTCAAATTAAGTAGGCCTTGACCAGCAGCAAAAAAAGTATTTGGAGAACAATGTATTTCCTGGAGATGTAAGGAAGCAAATTAGACTTTTACTCTGCATAATGTCCCTCTTAGTATACATACATATTAGCCTACAAAAACTAGCATCCCTGTGTCTTTAAAGGTGTGGAGAAGAAAGGAACATTGTCGAAAGAGCTGCATATCATTACACTCCCCAAAAAAAGAGATGACCTTGGCACAGAAGCAGAGGAAAAATAGATTGAAGTTATTTCTCATCCAAACTGTGTGTACCTTCAGGTCCCTGCACCACCTTGAAGGAGCTGAATACATTTGATGGAGAAAAAGAGAACCGAGTGCTGTAATTTCAGTCATATCAGCTAATCCACCGTATTCTCATCAAAAGTAAAAACTGTGAAGGCAGAGGAAACGCTGAGCACATCAACGCCAATTTAACTCCTGCATGAAATACTTTCCAAAAGAAGCTGTGAGAGCAACAGCCTATACAGATTATATATCCTGTGTATGAGGCATTACAACATTCAAATACATGAGTATAGCTGCCTGTGCTTCATGTAAACTTGAGTAAATGCTACATAGCAATCAATGCACGTTTTACAAAGCGTTTCATAAATAAAGTTTGGAAATCTCATTCAGCAATCTGTTTTGAGATTTTTGATGGAGCAAAAAACATTATGTTTAAAGCTGCTCAAGATTTTTACCTTTTAACTTCTAGTGAAAAAAGCAAATATGAGGTGTTAAAATATTTTTTGAAAGTCTTTACCTGGAGGCATTCGGCAAAAGCTGCCATCGGGTCAGTTTTATATTTGTAAGGAACCCCTGTGAATTCTTTTTTTACAGATGGAAATCAATATTCAGCGCTTGACACAGAAAGCTCTGGAGCCAGCCCCTCTTACCTTCTGTGCAGTATCGACCCACATATCCCGTTCTGGAGCAGTCACAGTAGGTTTCTCCATCTGCCAGCGAGCAGATCCCGCCATTCTCGCAGGGGTTCTCCGTGCAAAGGCCCATCATCTCCAAGCGTACCTTCTGACTATTGATGAGCGTTGGCAGCTTACTTCCATAAACAAGGTCTGTGATAATTCCCTTGAACGGTGGCAGCTCACGGACAGAGGGTAGGGTGATGGCAGATGTGCGGATGTCCGCTGGTAGCCCTCCCAGGAAGAGGTCGCTAACGATCTTCATGAAGCGTCTCTGGGGCCGCACGTCTTCCGTCTTGGTGTGGCCATCCACGGCCAAGCCAGTCCTCAAATTGTGCCTGTTGATGGCGGCAAAGTGCCAGCGGCTGTCGTTGACCATCTTGTCCGAGGTGATGGTGGTCTCCGCGCAGTCAATGCTGATACCAAGCTGTAGCTTACCCTCGGATACGGCGAGAACTAGGAAGTCGCAGTAGCCGCCGTCGTCAAAGTACATCATGAGGCCTTCTGGTTCGGAAGTCTTGAACTGAAATGTCAGGTCACTTCTGGAGCTGGCGTCCCAGCGCAGGTAGCGAGCCCACTGACCTTCAGAGCCAGTAAACTCCAAGCCTACGCTCAGGCCCAGCACGGTACTTAGAAGCAGGAAGACATGACCAGGCAGGCTGTTGGGATTCATCGTAGAGAGTAACAGGATGTACCAGAAGACGTTTAAACTGGGGATAGATCCTCAAAGTGATAATAACATCTGGCTGAGCTCCAGGGTTTATCTGATGAATGTTATATTCCACGTAGATAATTTTACAGTTAAGCGGAGAAACGCAATATCCGGGTTTTTTTTTATTTATGAGGCAGATCTAAGGTTGATAATGGACGGAATGTAATTTTCTCAGCCAAGTCGATTCAGAGATTTGGAAATATATCCAATTTCCACACAAAGTGGACAGGTGAAAGTGCAAGGATGAAGGTGGTCCTTAAGGAGCTTTGTCAGTGATTCAGAGCTGCATCTTGGGATTTTTCTTTCAGGCGACTACCTGGATTGAAGCACATGACCTTCATCGTTGGTCCGGTTCCGTGCCCCATGGTTTGACCTCCAGCTTCGGACACACCTTTGACAAAAATGCAGAAAAAGACAGATCAGTTTAAGGTAAGACAAGGCAAGTGCAAGTGCTTTACAAAAAGGAAAAACATTCAAACAAACAAGAGAATTATTTAAAGTGGACCTATTATGCTATATTGGAAAAATATATTGTAGGGCCATACCTATACAAAACATCTCTGTGAAGTTGTTTGCTTAAAATACCAAACAGTTCACCCATTGTAGCCATGCCTCATACTGCTCATACCCCTGTTTTGCAGCCCTGTTAGAGAAACGTGGATCTTGGGTCCTTAGCTTGAAAAAAAAAAGAGGAGGCGGAGCTAATGCCTGATCAGAATTCTACCGGAGATAAGGTTACATTCTGCTGTGATAAAATAACATCCTGTTCTAAACCACATCAAGGATTTTTTCTGAAACAGTATGGAGCTCAAATGCTTTTTCTCTTGCGGGTTTATCACAAGGTGAGTTCCTTTTTTTATTTCCTGCTTTTTAAACACATGTGCTCTACAGTACAGGTTAGCTCTGAGTGTTAGCGAGGCTTGCTAATGTAAACAAAGACGTCCAAAACACGTCAGGCATTGTTTCTGATAGCAACT
>NW_011370572.1:0-3730 GCF_000735185.1 Notothenia coriiceps
TGATTCAAGACTCAATTTTAAGGCTCAGGTGAAAAAGGTTTGCAACAGGGTCAAATTCAGTCTATTCAATTTGAGGTTTACCAGGAACTGCATGTCAACAGAGGCGGCTCTGATGTACATGCACTCTATGGTTCTATCTCATATCACATACTGCTTAACAACCTGGTCACATGCCTGTACAACCACTCGTAAACCCCTGGAATCATTATACAAACAAACACTTAAAATAGTAGATAAGAAATCAGTTTATTCTCATCATTGCCCAATCGTCACAAAATATAACTTGTTGAGCTGGGAAAATGTAATGAGATATGCAAATGCTTGCCTCATGTACAAAATAATACACGGCCTTACCTCACCTCCGCTCAGACATGTGATCACCATACGCAAACCTGTAACTAGGTCAACAAGAGCTGCAACCAGAGGAGACTGCGTTGCTCCATTAAGGAAGAGTTCATTCAGCCAATCTTCTTTTTCTTTTAAAGCTGCACAACAGTGGAACTCAGTCCCAGTAAAGATTAGAGAACAAAACACCTGCACTTTATTCAAATCTAACTTAAAAACATGGTTAGTGGAAAATCAGCTCTGTCAACACTGACACAATCTGCACTTTACAACGCTCTGTTTGTACATGTGCTTTGACCTGATGCTATCTGTCTACTTTGTGAATATGCATTTTAGTTTTGTTTTTATGTTTTTATATATGCTTTTATCATAATATAAGCATCTATTTTGAATGTTGTTTTACTGATTGTATTTACCTGTCATTTGAAGTGACATTTTTTTTTAGGATGACTTTCAACATCTCTCAAGGGACTGCAGATGAAAAATAGCCTGTTTGCTAACTCTGGCACATTTACACATGGGAATGTAAATCAATGTGCACTGTCCCTGTCAAATACATAAAGATTTTTTTTAAAAACAATGAATGCGAGGGAGGAAAGCATATTGTAAGGTCATTTCTAAAATGTCTACAATATTAGAATTAGCCATAATTAATGAGAGTTTGTAAAATATTATTCTTTTATATTTCTCAAAGCAAGAGGTAAAAAAAAAGATTGCTTGGTATACAAACTCAGGGATGGTATTAATTGTACTGAAAAACCTTACATCATATTCAGGGCTGTTTTGCTGAGGCTGACTGGGACACATGGTATCTGAACTCCAATGATCTCAGATAGCATGTCATCACTCCAGAGCTGTTTAACTGCAACTCCATCCTCTCTGGTCTTCCTCACAAATCCCTGCGTAAGCTCCAACTGGTCCAAAACTCAGCCGCCCGTATCATTACCAGAACTCCTTCCATTAATCATATCACTCCGGTTCTCAAACAACTCCATTGGCTCCCCGTTAAATACCGCATAGATTTTAAAGTGTTGCTCCTCACCTTCAAGGCCCTTGCACCTCCATATCTCTCTGAACTCCTTCACACCTACACTCCCTCTCGTGCCCTCTGATCCTCCTCTGCCTTCCAACTCACTGTACCTTCTGCCCGCCTGACCACCATGGGGTCAAGAGCCTTCAGCCACTCTGCACCCCGTCTCTGGAACTCTCTCCCACAAGACATCCGCAATATGGACTCACTCTCAACCTTCAAATCCAGCCTGAAAACACACGTTTTTAAACTGGCATATTCAATATCTTAATAATTTTTCTAAACTGATTGTTGTTTTTAAGTCTTTGCTTTTAAGTCTTGTATTACTGTGTGATCTTCTTTGTTGCTTGTTTTTAATTATGCTCTGTAAGGTGTCCTTGAGAGCTTTGAAAGGCGCCCATAAATAAAATGCATTATTATTATTAACTGCAGTACATTCATTTTCTTCTTTGATTACACCTCACCTTGTACGTATGTTGCCTCAAAGACAAGCCATCAATAATGTAACCGAAAATGTAGTCACATTTTAATAACAGTTTTTTAAAACCCACCTCCTCCAGACGAACTAGAGCTCGCACTCTCCCCAGCTCCTCCTCCGCCTGAGCTCGCTCCGTCATACACACCGCTCTGGCTTTACTCAGCTCCTGCAACACAATTACATCATAACACGACGTCACATAAAGAGCGCGGTTAGTTTCTGAAGGAGTCGTTAAGGATACAAACCAAAATGAGGAACAGCATTTCATTTCATTGCAGTTTCATTCTGTAGAAATGCTTCTAAAACATGGAGATGGTAGTTTTACTGCATCCACGAACTGTACTTCGCCACATTCAGTGTTTTATTACTCAACTCTCAGCTTTAGGGTGTCCCCCTTGTCTAGTAGGAAATCCCCAGAGTGGAAAGAGAAGAGGCCTCCTTGTGGATTTGAATAACGTATCTGGAAAATACAGTTAGGGAAGCTAACTAATAAGGCCCCCCCTTCAGTTAATAAAGCCCCCTCACACTGAACCTTGGCTGCCTTCAGTGAATCCATGCAAAGTGGTACAAAGTTGTTTTGTGATTTAAGCCCTGATAGCACCACCAGCACGATAAGGATGTGCCGCCCTGCCTGTCAAACACTGCTTCAGAAACATGTGGGAAAAAACACCAACCAATCACGTCTAATTTGCATAGCCCCTGTAGTCCTGATGTGAAGTTGTGTTTTTATGGCTGAGTATATAGCCTCCGCTGCTACCTTTTAACCACTAAATGAAGAGCATTAGGCTTTGGGCTAATACATAACTACTACCTGACACCTGTTAGCAGTTACATTACATTTCTGGTTGTAAACATGGACGCTCTGAACTCTGACCTCCTCCAGTTGTATCCGCTGTCCCTCCAGTTTGAAGATGCGTTCCTGCAGAGTCCTCTCACACTCTTCCAGATGACGATTCAATTGTTCCACCTGTACATTTCATTATATGTAGTTTTATTTATTAGGATATGGAGTTTTAATTAATCATATAGAAAAGTGAAATAAACAATAAACATGTAAGAGGTTACAAATCCGTCCCCCCATGTAAAGGGCACTATAATGCCTCTAAGGCTAGAAGGACCATGCAACTTGGGGCAAAAGGGCTGTGCTATAATCGAAATGTATTTGAAATTGCAATATGGGCTAGTGCAATATTCAAACTGCAGGAGGCGCAGTATTTGTCACACGAAATATGGGAAATATTAATTTTAATAAAAACAGGTGGTTTTGCATAGATGTCCTGGCATACAACTCGTATTCTACAAACTTCAAAGATATCTTTGGTACAGATCATCTTAACAATGTTAAATATATCCTTCAATAATAATGATGAAAAAATGATCAGTCACTTTGATATCGTGAATCATATCACAATAGCTATATCAGTCAAAAATAATTGCAATTAGTTATTTTTTCCAAATGGTGCAGCCCTATTCATATATCAGCTGAACACACTACGCACTCCTCCTTTAAAGAGCAACTTCCAGGTTAAAGACACCTGTGAATAAATGTGTAGGAAAATTATGAATACACTAGATTTTCCCAAAAATATACAGAAATATAAACTACAGTGACATCTGGCGTTGTTTTTGTAAGAAATGTTCACTTCCGCATAAAAAAGCCTCGGCACGTGACCTCCCGCGTGTGACGTAACACGGGGGACACAAGGGGGAGAGCGGCCGGTGTAACGTATTAATAAACATGGATCCCAATACTAGTTTCGACAAAGAAGACACAGAAGAAGTTGAACATGAATATTCGAATGCATATGACGGTCCACAACCTTATAATTATGAGCCTGCTAGGCGTCCAAGAGACCAGGAGCAGCCAAGGATTAGAA
>NW_011370572.1:3882-11978 GCF_000735185.1 Notothenia coriiceps
ACCACGTCATAACACAAACACGTCCAACGTGGTGTTTATGGTCGGACAGTCCTGTAGCTCGGTGTACATTTTTCCTGGCCTTCGATCGCAAGAAGGGACCCACGCAACACGTAGTGGAGGGACGTCGTATGAGAGGTGTCGAAATAGTCCTTTGGGCATAATGAAGAGAGAGAGGGGAAGCGACGAGAGAGAGGGGGAAGCGACGAAGAGAGAGAGAGAGAGAGAGAGGAGGGGAGGCCATGTGCGTGGGATTCTGTATCACACCTCAACGTAATCCATTGCGACACCACCGCATTGACGAGGTCGGCAGGAGGAACACAAAACAAACAAAGGGGGACAGACACAAACAAACACACACGCACCACCACAGTGAGGACCGAGGGCCGAGTTGGAGGTGAGTGGTGACGACGTCGCACGTGGGAGGGGCTATGTGTGGACGGAAAGGTAGTTCGGGTAAAAGTTGGCTGTATAGTTGCCTCCGAGGTGTTTGGAAAGAGGCGGTCTAGCAGTTCATAGTCATAGAGCGCAGAGGGGAGTGCAGCCGTGGCATCACACCTCAACCGTAATCCATTGCGCTCTATGGGCCGACTATGTAACGCGTAATCAGACAATACTAGTCATAGTGTCCAGGACGGTCGATGCAATAGATATAATAGTTACGACGAAAGTGTGTGTGTCAATATGCGGAACCATATACTATCGATTGAAATGTTACCAGGTACACTACAATCATTGTACGAGACATCGATTGCGGGCCAGCATGAGTGGTTCTATCGACGGGTCAAGGGTGACCTTGGCAGTCTCAGTTACAAATAGGTGAAATACAATGTAAAACTACCGAAAAATACCAGCTCCTTAAAAGCCAACCGCTCTACTCAACGCAACTCTACTATACCCGCGGTCAGAGAGCGGAGATGTGTCCCCTGTGTGATGTAATATGACGCGTTTGACGTATGACCTTAAAAAAAAGCCTGCTTTTTAGAGCAGGATCTCAAAAATTGCTCCTTGTCCCTCTGAATTCCTGCCCTTATGTCTCGTAAAACATATCAAATCCTGCATTCACTTTTTTAATTGTAATTTTCAAGCAAGTTTAAGCATAAATGTAGAAAAAATAAAAACCTGCAAGATGCTCTATAAAACCTCCTCAATATAACCACTGTGCAAACTGCAGACGGCCCAAAGAAAAACAAAGTCATTCAGAATGTAGACCCAAATTATAGCATTGTGGTTCAATAGGGATCAGGATTAGAAAACCGGTTCATAATCCAAGTTGAAACAGTTTTCTCCCCTGTCATGCAACATTGTGACAGCATTGACTTCACAGAAGTTAGTTCATTTAATTATTCTACTTTTCAGGAGCAAATGATTTTAAATGTGAATAATACATTGGTTAATGATGATGAGTTCCTGAGTGCACCTCTTTCTGGCGGAGACTGGCACTGTCCTGCAGAGCCTGCTTGGACCTCCGCTTCTCCATCTCCAGACGGTCTATCAGAGGGGCACATACAAAAGTTCTGCTTGGCTTTATGTAAAAAAAGACTTTCTCCCTATGTATCTGTAAATAAGAAAGTGTGTGTGTTCTGTGGGTGTGTGATACCTTCTGCCTGTGCTAGCTGCAGCTTGAGCTCGGCGCTGCTGTTGGTCAGCTCCTGCTTCAGCTCAAAGACCTGCTGCTGCTGAGACTTACACCTGCGCTCCAGCTCCTCCACCTAACACACACCACAATCAGTCTCACAATCCTCAGACAACATACTGTGTTAAAGACACAATACTCTTACTTTATTCATCAGTTGGACTTTGGTGTCGGACAGGTTTTGGGTCTCTCTGCGCAGTTTGCCCTCTCTGAGTGCATTGTCCTACAGGATGGAAACACATGAAGTACATTTGTTACAGCAGACTCTTAATACACATTCATTTTTCATGCTGTATTACTGAGCAAATTGTGGTTGGAAACGGACACAAGTCATTGTCATTTTTGCTAAAATGAACTCTGACATGATCTTTTTCAGTGTTTTCTCCTTTTTCTACATGCTCCTGCCATATTAGGCTGCACATCGTTGACAAAGAGATGGAAATAGACTTCTGCCACACATATTTATAGTCAATATATGAATTGGATAATTGACACAAAGAAGCTATAAAATAAATCGATTTGTGGAAAAATAAGGAAATGCTTTCATTCCTATTGTCAGTGTTTTAGGGGTTCACTTTCATTCAAAATAAATCAAATCCAAGAAGAAATGTAATTTTAAAATGCTGCATTTCAAAATGTATTTATAATCTCACTTTGTGTTCCAAGTAAGCGCCTCAAAATCAGAAGGTCAGAAGTTCACTCCAGGCAAAGTATTTAACTCCATATTATCATTGTGTGTACATTGCTTTGAGAAAGTGTCATAAATGTGTCAGCTAAATAAAATGTAATGTTATGTAATGTGTTGTCACTGCCCTTTTATCAAATAACATGTCGACATCCTGTTAAGCAAACAACCTAAAGCTTTTGTTAATCTAAGATATCTTGTTTACACATAAACTATATCTCCTTTATTTATGGGAGCAAAGGCTGAGCATGCTACCTACTTAGCCGAAACACAGGAGACACAGCTACATCTAAAATCCTATCAGTGTGTGGCAGGGATCCATTTTAGGACGTCCTGTAAGAGATCATGCAAACTGTCATGTAGCATTTAACAGCACTACGTTAGCCGTTGCAATGCTAACTTCTTTGTTGGCCTGTGAAGGGAACTCTGTCATAGATGAATTGGCGAATTTGAGATACCTCAACATACGATCGACAAGCCCGTTACGTTTTTTCTCTCTGTTGGTTAAAGTATTCCCCTCTATACGGTCATGTGACCTTGATTTACCCTGTAGGGAACAGCCAGTGGAAAATGTATTTACCTCACTAAATTTAGAAGCACATGTGAAAGCTCTCATGAAAAAGTAACAGGCTAAAGCACACATGAAAAATATGGGAACATCTGTCAGAATCTCATATAAGGGGTCATCATCATCATCGTCGTCGTGCCATCTGTCCGCACCTCCTGCTCCTTTCTCCTCTCTCTGCTCTGTCGCTCCCTCTGTTCTTCTTTCTCAAACTTCACTCGTGTCAGCAGCTCTCCCAGGTTGTGGTACTTCTGCTCCGAGAGGGCGAGGGCAGCCTCCGTCATCTGTAGTCTGCACACCATCACACCATGCGTCAGAGTTACTGCATGTGCATTTGTGGATGAATACGAGCTAGAAAGCACTCTTAATAATACAGGCCCTATTTTTTAGGCTGCAGAACGAGATGTGTTGGTATCAGAGAGGTTGCAGTAAATCACAGGCGTTTTAGTGGAAACAGGGTTTATTATCGACAAGAGAAAACTACATTCTTAAAGCAAATGGGCAGCAATGCCTAAAGTGTAAACTGCTATTCAACCAGTAGATGTGTTAAACACTGAAAAATAAACAGTTAATGTGAAAGCAAAATCATTGTTAAACAAGATGTATTATTTATGTATCAATAAATGAATTGGAATGCTTCTTATAGTATCTAATGTCAGCAGCTCACAGTATTCAGTGTTTCCCCTAAGTTTACTGCTTTGGGGGGGTGCTGTCTGTGCCTGAGGGGGGGGGGGGTTTCTTAGGGTCAAAAACACTAAACTTAAAATGAAAGTGTTTAGTTTATATAATAAAAGAGCACATGTTCAATGTAAAAAGTGACAGTAGATAGATTAGTTGCAATTTGGTGCTATAAATATATATTATTAAAAAAAGAAAAAATGTAAATATAAAAAACAACAACAAAAAAAAACACCTTGAATTTCAGGGGGGTCGCGGGGCTCCGTTGGCGGGGCACAGCGCCCCTCCGAGACAATGGTAGGGGAAACACTGGTATTAAGAAACTTCTACTTCCATTCATTGAATCCCTGCAGCCGTCTGAAGGCTGCAAGACACAGATATATTTTTTTAAAGCTAAAGCTTCTGATTTGAATAAAGGGAAATGAAATGCTTACTTGGCAGTGAGGGAGTTGACAGCTGACTTCCTCTCATTCAGAGCTTCCTGGAGTTGGCCTACCTGAATGGAGGCAGACCTTATCAAACAGAAAAGAAGGGGAACAGGTCATGGATACAGAATGTGATCGCATCAGGATGATGTATCATGTGATGTATGTGGTTTAATCTCCTTTCCAGTGTCAATGTAAGGGCACTCATGTGGGTGTTGTTTCAGAACTAAAATGACAGCCGATGACCGGCACTCACCCACTGGAGCGTCCCATCTCCTCCCTCTGCCTGTCTATGGTTTCCATGAGGTTTAGGAACTAAAAGAGAGGAGAATTAACCACAGAAATCACTACTATAAATCAGCAATACTTCATTATACACTGAACAAAAATATAAACGCAACACTTTTGTTTTTGCTCCCATTTTTCATGAGATGAACTCAAAGATCTAAAACATTTTCTACATACACAAAATAACCATTTCTCTCAAATATTGTTCACAAATCTGAAAAAATCTGTGATAGTGAGCACTTCTCCTTTGCCGAGATAATCCATCCCACCTCACAGGTGTGGCATATCAAGATGCTGATTAGACAGCATGATTATTGCACAGGTGTGCCTTAGGCTGGCCACAATAAAAGGCCACTCTGAAACGTGCATTTTTGCTTTATTGGGGGGGTCTGGGGGGGTCCGAAAACCAGTCAGTATCTGGTGTGAGGGTTAGGATTAGGGTTAGGGTAATGTTGTGAATCGAGTGGCCTGTGTTCGTCGTCCATAACATACGCCTGCCCATACCATAACCCCACCACCACCATGGGCCACTCGATTCACAACATTACCCTAACCCTAATCCTAACCCTCACACCAGATACTGACTGGTTTTCGGACCCCCCCAGACCCCCCATGCAATAATCATGCTGTCTAATCAGCATCTTGATATGCCACACCTGTGAGGTGGGATGGATTATCTCGGCAAAGGAGAAGTGCTCACTAGCACAGATTTTTTCAGATTTGTGAAAAATATTTGAGAGAAATGGTTATTTTGTGTATGTAGAAAATGTTTTAGATCTTTGAGTTCATCTCATGAAAAATGGGAGCAAAAACAAAAGTGTTGCGTTTATATTTTTGTTCAGTGTAATACTTAGAATTAAAAGTGATTTTTCACCCAACATCTTTTGTGTACCAAAAAAAGTTTTTCAGGTTTCCCTTTTACAAATCGCAGAGTTATACTGTGCACATTTGTTCAATAAAACTCTTTCTACAGTGAAAAATATTTTTATTGAATACTACTAAGGAGGTCTTTCAATATCTAACAAGAATCTTTACTGAACTACAGTGCTGCTTTGAGCTAAAGTCAATGCTAAATGTCTACGTCCACATACTCAGATGACACAATCTGTGATTACATAAGGACCACAAAACAGCAAATACTGCCAAAGCAGCTAATGACAATGTCATTCGTTTTGCAAGCATTAGGCAGAGGGAAGGTCAGGGGGATATCATCATATGGGGACCATGGATGTTCCTAGAAAAAACATTTTCAATCAATCTTTTAGATGCAGAGGGGATCATCAATGCCAATAGTATGCATCTTCTTGGGAGCATGAACATCTGTACTAAATTAAAATGCCAATCTATTGTGAAAACACAATCATTAAGAGCATGGTGTTTTAAGATAAACTGGCAGAGGGTTGTCAAAATCAGGAGAATTCATCACGTGAGGAAAATGTATGTCTAAACTCATTTAATCCATCTAAATTCTGATCATTCTATCTGGAACAAAGAAGTGGATCAACTAACAGACCTTAAGACATTTTTGACAATGTGCATGGCCAGATACATTATGACACGTGTAGAATGTTTTTAATGTGGTTTCTTAAAAGTCTTAAAACAGTGTTCTTATTCTGAGTCATAATGATTTAACTGTTCAGTGTGGGGTTACCTGGCGCCCCTTCTCCTCCTTCAGAATCTGAATCTCCTTGCCGAGGACCTGCGTCCGGCTGCGGCTCTCTCTCAGGCCGCTCTGTCGATCTGAGTTGTGTCCTGAGGTCTGCTCTGAGAGGGTTCAACCACAGGGGCCACAGGGAGGGGAGAGAGAGAGAGAGAGAGAGAAGGCAGAGGAGGGTTTGCATGGTAACAGGTATCACTGGGGGATAATCATTAACACAATCAAATCAGGCCACATTAGTGTTAGAGCTTTCCTAGTAAGGAAAGGGGTAGAAAATCATCAAATTATAGCCATAGTATTGAAGTAAGAATACTTTTCTCTGAATATACTGTATATCAGATAACTGCTGTATATCTCAACACAAGCTGCCGTTATGTCGTATGTCTTATAAACTTAAGGATGTGATAACAAAGAAAGGCCCTATACGTTGTTATGTGTTGAGCCTCCAGTTGAAACAAAACAACATAATCTCATATTGAATAACTCCTTTAATATGAATCATACAATATTTTTTACCATAAAAAATGGTGGCGTCTGTATCCGTAACATTACTTAAATCACAAAAATGTTAAAGGATTACTATAGCTTTAAAAGAATACTTCACTCACAAAAGACCATTTGACATCAATTACTTTTCTTTACAACTTCAATGTAACAAAAATATGGTATTTTTTCTTGTATTCACTTGCTTCTGGAAGCCAGGCATAGATCAAACTGGGATAAAATCGTACAACTACTACACACACGTACAGACACATGTGCATAACCATGTACTGCGTCCACACACACACATGGATACACACACACGACCCCTTACCAAGTGCTTTGAGGGTGTCACTCGGTATGTTGTTCCCTGCCATCTCCAGCTGTGTGAGGCTCTTGTTCTGCTGCAGAGCCTCCAGCAGGGTCCGGCCGCCCAGCAGACCAACGTTGTTCCACCTCAAGTCTGAAAACAGGGAGGCACAAACACTCTGTCAGGAGATAGCTAACTTCAAATGAATACCAATATAAATAATGAAATAGCATGTTTTTTGGTAACTCAATAAATAAAAGAATAGTCTCTAAATAATATGACAACATTGTAAAGCATATTTTCTATACACCTGTGTGTATTACATACTTGAAAAAGTCCTTTTAAGAACGTTATGTGCAAAAGGAACTGTTAAAAGTAAGATTCTAGAGAAAAATAAATCTATATACAGTGGGGCGAAAAAGTATTTACGGTAGTCAGCCACCAATTGTGCAAGTTCTCCCACTTAAAAAGAGGAGAGGCCTGTTATTTTCATCTTAGGTATACCTCAACTATGAGAGACAAAATGAGGTCACCATTGAAAAAGAGGTCAATGATCTCAATGGGTTTTCACCTGAATAAATAAAGGTTTTGAATTTGAAGAAAAAAAAAAAAAAATCGAGAAAATCACATTGTCTGATTTTTAAAGAATTTATTTGCAAATTATGGTGGAAAATAAGTATTTGGTCAATAACAAAAGTTCATCTCAATACTTTGTTATATACCGTTTTTGGCAATGACAGAGGTCAAACGTTTTCTGTAAGTCTTCACAAGGTTTTCACACACTGTTGCTGGTATTTTGGCCCATTCCTCCATGCAGATCTCCTCTTAGAGCAGTAATGTTTTGGGGCTGTCGCTGGGCAACACGGACTTTCAACTCCCTCCGAAAGATTTTGTATGGGGTTGAGATCTGGAGACTGGCTAGGCCACTCCAGGACCTTGAAATGCTTCTTACGAAGCCACTCCTTCGTTGCCCGGGCGGTGTGTTTAGGATCATTGTCATGCTGAAAGACCCAGCCACGTTTCATCTTCAATGCCCTTGCTGATGGAAGGAGGTTGTCACTCAAAATCTCACGATACATGGCCCCATTCATTCTTTCCTTTACACGGATCAGTCGTCCTGGTCCCTTTGCAGAAAAACAGCCCCAAAGCATGATGTTTCCACCCCCATGTTTCACAGTAGGTATGGTGTTCTTTGGATGCAACTCAGCATTCTTTCTCCTCCAAACACGTCTAGTTGAGTTTTTACCAAAAAGTTCTATTTTGGTTTCATCTGACCATATGACATTCTCCCAATCCTCTTCTGGATCATCTAAATGCTCTCTAGCAAACTTCAGACGGGCCTGGACATGTACTGGCTTAAGCAGGGGGACAC
>NW_011370573.1:0-9126 GCF_000735185.1 Notothenia coriiceps
AGAGTGACCATAGAGGAGCTCAGTGACCATAGAGGAGCTCAGTGACCATAGAGGAGCTCAGAGTGACCATAGAGGAGCTCAGAGTGACCATGGAGGAGCTCAGAGTGACCATAGAGGAGCTCAGTGACCATAGAGGAGCTCAGAGTGACCATAGAGGAGCTCAGAGTGACCATGGAGGAGCTCAGAGTGACCATAGAGGAGCTCAGTGACCATAGAGGAGCTCAGAGGAGCTCAGAGTGACCATAGAGGAGCTCAGAGTGACCATAGAGGAGCTCAGTGACCATAGAGGAGCTCAGAGTGACCATGGAGGAGCTCAGAGTGACCATAGAGGAGCTCAGAGTGACCATGGAGTGACCATGGAGCTCAGAGTGACCATAGAGGAGCTCAGAGTGACCATAGAGGAGCTCAGAGTGACCATGAGGAGCTCAGAGTGACCATAGAGGAGCTCAGTGACCATAGAGGAGCTCAGAGTGACCATGGAGCTCAGAGTGACCATAGAGGAGCTCAGTGACCATAGAGGAGCTCAGAGTGACCATGGAGGAGCTCAGAGTGACCATAGAGGAGCTCAGAGTGACCATGGAGCTCAGAGTGACCATAGAGGAGCTCAGTGACCATGGAGGAGCTCAGAGTGAACATGGAGGAGCTGGATCTAAAGGGGACTTATGGCTGCTTTGAAAAAGAACTCATTATTTGTCCATACAAATGAACGATGTTATTCTCAACTCAGGACGGTTGAGTTTGTCTAAGCTCTAAAAACAACACATTTTCAGACGCCAACATGTCATAGTTTCTAAGATTGTCCAGTGGATTTATCTCAAAATCAATCAAGCAAATGAAAACCAGAGAAAAATGTATAAATGTAAAAAATACAATCACTCGGTGAGGTCTCATTGAATCAGTCATCACAAAAAACGGATGATTCGAGCTCTGCAAAAGCAACCACGTGATTTCAGTTTACATTTGACACAACTGGAAGTCCTCGATGTGTGGTTTGAGTGATCCAGGTTTACATGATGTTAGCCAGATCAAGTCATCTCCCAACACAGGCCAGGGATGTATTGTTCAATCAGATTTCATTAGAACAGCAAACTAATAGGACTGGGTGATGAGTCACTATATTCTTTATGTTTTCATTTGGCAGCGATGTTGAGACTTCTGATGAATAATCATCAGTCAAGAGGAAATATAGACTAAGTGATAACCAATGAAACAACACTTCACTGTTACGCAGCCTTTAAACTAAAGACAATCTTTTACTTTTTTACAATATAAGACAATATCAGGATTTGACTATGATATGGATATTTTCAATTGTGTTGTATCTCAGCTCCATAATCTCACTTTAGAACTATGCTCCATGTCAAGGTTCATAATGATGATATCTGTAGTTTTTAAAAAGTTTCATAAAACATCAATATACTAACTAAATGCTGATTGGCCAGTCTGAAATTCTAGCTTTGAAATTAAACTATTAATGCTTTTAATAATGGAGAGGTGCTGAAGGCACTTTAAAACCTTTTAAGGATTGTAATGAAATCTCCTGATTGACCTTGATGCAATGTGTTGGAATTATTTGAACTTGTTTTATGTCTTATATATTATTTCATTACTGTAAAGCATCTTCTAAGCAATCGGGTTGGAAGAAGTGAAAACCCCAGTGTTGTGTTAAATCATTGAAGTGATCGTGAAGAGGTAACAGTGATGGTGCTAAAGCCAACGGAGTAATATGTCATTACAGTTTTGTGCAATGTGTTCTTTTAACAATCGGAACAATTCCATCTTCCAATCAGAAACAGCAAACAGTGACTGAGCTCAAAAATAAAGTGAGATATGCTGTTAGTGACGGCATAATAGAATGAAACCAACATGTGAATACATGTGCTGTGGAAAGGAAAACACACTGAGACCCCGCTCAGACAGGAAGTGTCCCTGCAGCTGGGGCCAGAGCTTCTGTTTCTAACCTCTGCATCATCATCATCAGAGCTTTTATACGTTTCAGCTTCTTCACGACAAATTACAAACACTTCCTGCTGAGGAACATTTCCCAAAGAATTACAGAGAATTCTTTAATAGGCAGTATGAAACTTTGTGACAAGCATTGGCATTGTGTTGCACTGGAGTTCAAATGATGTTAAAGGGTTACAGTGGCTGCCATGCTTAAAGCTGAGTCAGCACAATATCAGCTGTACAGGAGCATTTCAATAGTCCACATCACTTCACACCATACACAATATGTCAATAGTGGTTTTCTTTTTTTACATATTTCAGTTTACTTTGGCAATGAAATATTGTTTAAAGAACTGCCGACCATTTTCCAAAGCTTTGTGCAGAACACACATCACTTCTGTGAAGGCTTGTTTTCTTTAACACTGGAAGTTAACATTGGGCGGTGATTACATATATTTACATATACAATTGTGAAGCAAATATGTTGTTAAATGTTTCTGGAATAAACACGCCATTTAATTAAGAAAATGTCTAAAACATCACCCTACATTCTTACTAAATGATAAATAAATAAATTAAGAAAGAAAAATGGTCAATGGAGCTGAACTGATTCCTGCAGAAGAGGATAGGAGCCACATGAGAACACTCTTTTGGGATGTGACCAAAAGTACAAAAAAAATGGAATTGTTAAAAAATTCTCAAATGAGTTTTTTGCTCAGATTTCTAAATGTAATCTCAGAATTTAGACTTTCATCTGATTTGGCCAAAGTTAAAAAAAACATTTTAATGATGACTTATCTCAGAATTCTGAAAAAAAAAAACTCAGGCCCAAATCAATTCTTATGTTAGGAAGTGGCCATGATCCTCTTACATAGATTTCTTAATGAATTTATCAGTAGAGAAAAGAAATCAGCAAATATTTCCATATGTTCAGTCCCTGTTCTCTGCAGTGTGTTTTCTTTATCATACAAGCTGCATATTTGAATAATGTTCGTCACCTTGAGTCGTGGAGAGTGAGAGACATTCTTCCCACATTTATATACAAATATTACTGCTCAAATAACGAAGAAGATATTCAGCAAATGAAGAAAACAAAGGGCAGTTGCAGCGCTGCACTCTGACAGCGTTCCTATGATGGATCACACACCTCGGAGTTTATTGTCAGCAGAGTTAAGTAAATGGATATCAATGGAAATCAGGAACGCTTTTCAAATGCTACATGCTTTGGAAAATGCTCAGCAGTGAGATACTGAGTGATCTGCAGTAAAGGAACCAACACATGCAGAAAGACTGGCCTTTTCAAATCTAGCGCCATCACAGCATGACTCCATAACACTTTGACTTATTCCATGTGATGCATGTCAGTTGACTGTGCATGCATCTTTTTAGAGAGCAGGTTGTGTAATTATGCTGACTCAGTAATCCCTGTGTCTGTGCTGCCTCCTCTGCAGCTCAGGGATGGACTAAACTAAAAGAAAAGAGTGCAGTTTGTACGTGTCATTGTCGTGGCGAGACCCCCACACTAGTGGCTGTGTGACCCCCCAGAGTTTGGGGGCGCCATGGCCCCCCCACCCCCCGTCTGTCCATTATCTCTCCTGCCATGGCCCAAGATGCAGTGAGCGCTGCCGCAACCTTCATCATCGTCCTCTCCCTCGCTCTCGGAGGACGACTCTCCGAACTGTCGAGGCTTCTCGTAGATACAGCAGCCTACACACACACACACACACACACACACACACACACACACACACACACACACACACACACACACACACACACACACACACACACACACACACACACACACACACACACACACACACACACACACACACACACACACACTAAATTGAGCATGGGGTAAAAATAGCTTGCAGCACTTTGTTTGATGAATCCAGCAGAGCGGCAGCAGGAGGTTTAACCCCTTTAACACCTGTGTGTGCATGTGAGGGAAACGTGTCTGAGTTCTGATATGAATTGCAATCTGAGGAAAAAGTGAGGAGATAATGACATATTTTCACATACCATTTAATCATTTTTAACTATAATATGTTTGTCAGTTGTCCTTCGCTACATATTGTAGCTCCTTTATGCATATATTGTTATTTTCAAGATGAAAGTAATCAGGATCATCATTTGGCAGGTAAACTGTACTATACAGGTTCTAAGGAAGTGTTTAAGAGTTCACTGTCACTTTATTGGGATTTTTCCATTCCATTTTGAGCCTTTTGGAAAACATACATTTATAATAGTTACACATTTTGTTCGGCTGGGTAATCCCTACATATTAACCCCCCTTTATGATTTTTAAGAACAAATGCAATCACCAGAAGTAAAAAGCTAACATGAGGCTATAAAGGAACTACATGACCTCACGTCAACACCGCTAAGCTAAAGGCGGCTAATGTTGGGTGTGATGAAGTTTAGTGGTCTCATTTAGACACTTGTTAGCAGTTGCTGTTTTTAAGACACACGATTATCTACATATCAGTCTGTGATGATCAGGAGGACTCACATTTGGAGGACCTTCTTCCTAGGTGCTCGTTGTCGACGGTGTCACTGGACCACTCCACCTTCTTCTCCGTCTTCCTCTTCCTCAGCTTGATTGTCAGGCTGCGTCCCTCCTGTAAACAAATGAGAGGTCTGCTTATAGCGACGTAAACAGTGATGTCATGACGGTGGAAAAACAACTGGTTCCTAACTGCCAACTAGCTCTGAACTAAAAAAGTGAAATATAATCAGTGTTACTACACAGCAGTGTTGTTACAGACTTAAGTAAGGAAGTATCAGCTGGCAGTGACAATATTCACTTCTAAAAGATGAATATCATGTATATTGCATATGAGCAGTGTCATCGCACAACAGTATAGTTACAGTTTGTGTTGTTGTGTGTGTGGTACCAGGGATCATATTATATTAAGATGATCAGCATCTGCTGGTGGACCTCTGACCTTTACAGTTTTAGAACAACTGAACCAAGTCATGTGATTTTAAGGTCCAACTGTCAACACAAAACTTAGAAAACCATTACTTATGGACCTGGGTTTGAGAAGGGGGTGTCGACCCGTTGGAAGTGGAAAGAGCTTAAAACAACTGTTGGACCAAAGTTGGAGAATCTCTATGCCCTGACACCAAACCCCTAACTGATCCAGGGGGGCCCCTTTGCTCTGACCCTTTGTGCATGTGCGTTTTACGGGCCTTATCTGTATAGGAATGTAAAATGTGCATCAATAGAGTAAAAGGTGAACTGAACATTTCTCCCATGTGTGTCACCTTTTTCTTATCTAAAATATAATTAGAAGCTGAGGCAATACAATCTTCACTTATTGGCATAGACCAATCTGGAGAAAAAGACCCAGGCCAGGCACATGCACAGTCATGATTTCTACATACAGCTCTGGAAAAAGACCACTGCAGCATTATCAGTTTCTCTGGTTGTACTATTTATAGGTATGTGTTTCAGTACAATTCATGTTTATTTGATTTTATTCTATAAACTACTGATAACATTTCTCTGTGTTGGAATTCAACAGACACTGGGATGGAATGTAGAGATTGAGATTTAAGAAGAATTTGGAGTGGCCTTTTAATTTTTGCCAGAGCTGTACTGTATTATACTCATACTGTACTCCTTATTATAGGTTAAGCTACCTAGTAGTGTATAAAGTAATTAAAATCAACCATGACCAAAATAATTTACCAATTGTACACTGCTAAGTCCTGTTTGCACGTGTGCCTTTCGACTGTCAAATTAGTACAATTTTAACTTTGAACTCAACACCTGCTCTGTATGTCATCTTCTTCTTATCTTAAACAGAATTATAAGATGAGGCTATACAATCTCCAGTCATTGGAACTAAGGACCAAAGACCATCCAGTAACAACAGGCATCTGCATGACTGTTCATATGGGCACATACTTGCATACACTTTATAAGTACACCAGACACATGCCTCAGGTCTGAATGTGATATATGATATATTCGTGATATTGCTGCTGTTAGTGTGTTTCTGTCTGTGCCGTCAGACCTGAGACCAGTCCGAGGTGTGACTGGGTTCAGAGTCCATCCTGAACAAGCTCCAGAGAGCCGCCACTGTTAATGCAGACATGAGAACAACCTGCACATACCAGGATTCCCGCTCACTGTCCTGTCACACCCTAAACATGCTGTCATTTTACAGGAGATAGCGTAATGACCACATTAGGCCCGGTAGCTTCATCAGGCGGACAAGCAGGCATGACACAGAGAAGGTGAGGGCCTGGTATAGCTTCAAACAGAGCTGGCTGCTAGCCACTGTTAGCTAGCAGAGTTCCCTGTACCTGCTGGGGCGGCGGCGGCGTGCTCGTCTGAACAGTCTCCGTTATCGTCTCACTCGAAGTCCCGGGAACCTCCGCCATCCCTGTAGCTGCTCTGCTAACGCTACCGTTAGCTAGCTATAAAATACCAGGAACCAAAGTGGACCGTCAGTGATAGACAGCGTCTGTAACGTGATGTTAACGGCTACACCTTGCGAACCGTGGTTTTTAAAATCCCAAAGTGAATTAAGCTTGTTGACCAGAAGATTATGAGGCGTTCAGTAGTATGCTGAGATGTTGCTAACAACAGTCAAGCTGCAGGAGGTGTAGTCAGACTCTAAGCGGAAGTTGAATGTTTTCAGGTCAAAACCATCATCTCCTACTATACAATTATGGAGTCACACAAATCAGCCCAAATCACTTTGTTATGTCATAATAGTTTATATTCAATGAACCAGCATTGAAAACATTAATATTGCATTATTTGGTGAACATTATACAAAAAGGACATTTTATTTTGTAAGTAAACAGGATGCTCCGTGCATTAGTAATGTGGTGGGGAAGATATTTACAGACGGACAGCGGTCACTTCCGGGTGCACCGTGAAGTTTAACAGTCCGTCAACAAACAGCATCCACATGCTGAGAATAATGGGAAAAGAATATTAAAACAAAGTGATATGAAATGACAATTATTATACGAGATTATACAATAATTTGAATTGTATATCTAGTCAGCAACACAATAGAAATGCACTTTCTCGGATAACGAAGTGGCTCAGTTAGAAGGTCGTTGATGGCACAGTAAGTCAACCTAAAGCCTGTTTAAAGACTAACTGTCATCGCAGATACAATTATTTCAAATTCAAGTAATGTATTAGCAAGGTTCTCTGAATTAACATGCCATGTGTGTGGTTGTGTGTGTGTTCCTGAGGATGTGGAGGGCAGGTCGTGTCCTGACTGCTCGGCTGGGGGGCCGAGGAGCAGCCAGGCTGTGTTCAGGGACCCTCCCCAAACCTCCATCCTCTACCTCATCTCCACCACTGTCCTCTCGGCCCCAGGCACAGAAACAGAGGCGGAGACGAGAGCGGGAGGAGGCCATACTGTCAGGTCAACACAGTGTAAGTAGGAAATAAGTATTTAAAAAAAAAGAAGAAGATATATATATTCATTCTCATGATTACTGAGTTGAAAGAGAAATGTTAAAGATGCCCCGCCCCTTTGATTTTGTTCTGACATTTTCAGTAGGGTAGGAAAGCTTTGTGTATTCGTTTATGACCTTTCAAAGCTGGTTCATATCTAAGGAGAAACTCTAGAGATTATGATCTATCATATCATATGGTGATGTTGGGTTTAATACTTGATGCATTAGTGCAGAACTCACATCTCAGAATGACACTGGTCTATCACCAGACACAGGTATACCATTTTATTTGTAATGAAACCTTCTAGGTCACATCAACATGACACCTGTCGTCAAGGTACACATTGTGCTCCATGGCATTTAGAAACAGCACATAATGCACATGATCAGCTAGGACAGATGGTAAGGACCGATGCAGACTCGCTGTGGGAGGGATCGATAACCTTAACCCACTCCTGTATAGTTGATTTGGATCAGCCCTTAGTCAAATCATATACATCTTTATTTATATAGCACTTTTCATACACAAAGATAACTCAAAGCGTTTCATAAACACATAGAAAAGGTACAAATAAAAACAATGCGATCTGCCCCTTCCCAGGTCATAACCACAGTAACACATTGTTTTGTTATTAAAAAGAACATTTCATAACAATGCAGGACTGAATAAAACAGGAATTCAATAAATAATAATAATAAAAGGGAAAAAATCACAAAAAAAACTAAATAAAATACAATTCTGTTAAAAACAAAAAATTAAAAACAATAAAAAATGTGGGTCTTAATGAGGCGGAGTGGAAGCAGGGAGAGGAAGGGTGTAGGGCATGGGTCGGCAATAGGCGGCACGCGGGCCATTGGTGGCCCGCCAGCAATAACTTTTGGCCCGGCAAATTATTTTGAGAATAAAAATAAAATATTCTTTTTAGATTTTTTTTTATTAAATATCGGACCGACAGTCACAAATATAGGCTATAATATCCGAATAGAGAATCTACCTACACCTGAAGAATACTTATTGTACTTTTATCCATGTTGAGAGTGAATGACACACAGCACAGGCACAATCTGGCAGCGGGGTGCACTGACGCTGATAGTGGATCAATAAGTAGGTGGACAGCGTGTGGAGCTGAAATAATAATAATGCATTTTATTTTTATTTTTTTTTATATAAAATAGCCAACAGCCGCGTTCACACCAAGTACTTTGCCGTACTTAGTGCTGGCACTTAGTGCCCCAGCACTTATTACCCCAGGGCACTTAGTACATATCGCGTTCACACCGGAATAAGTCCCTGAGGGAAGATTACGCAAACGACGTCACTTCTTCTTCTTCTGCTTTGGGTTTACTGGCAGGCAGCAAACCACTTCACGTATACTGCCACCCGGAGTCCCCGGCCGGAAGTCCCCGGAGTTGGGGACTGGCTTCAGTAGAAGCTGCTGGGACTCCCAGAGGCCTTCCGAGTAAATCGCCAGAACGCCGACACCTCCTCATCTCCACCGCTCCCATGTTTATTTTGTGTTGCCATAAGTTAGTCTCTCTGCGTTTCTGCGCTGGGCTAATGCTAATGCTAATAATGCTAATGCGAGGATAATAAAATGGCAGCTCTACAAAACATTTTAGAGTTTTACGGGACGTGGTTTGCAATTCGCCCAGCCAATCAGAACTGGGGCACTTTTTTCCCCCAGGAAAGTACCATCTCTCAGCAGGGTTGCGTTCGGATAATTTAAAAATCTGCTCCTA
>NW_011370574.1:0-2466 GCF_000735185.1 Notothenia coriiceps
CCAGATGTCAGAGCTAGAGCTATAGCTATATAGCTTCACCCTCATGCAAAACTGCGTCCGCAAAGCCCCCACCTTTTTGTTTTACCATGTGTGTGAGTGGGGAGATTCCCCTTCGATTCTATTGGCTCTAAAGGTCAGAAAGAGATGTCAATCACCAAAATCGACCAATGGGTTCCAGAGAAACGGTAAAACCCCCATTTCCACCCAAATCACCTCAGAGGTGGAGTTTTTTTTTGCTAAACCTCTCTAAAAAGGTCAAATGTCACTTATTTTGCATCAATCTTGATAGAGGGTACTTATTATATGTTGTACTTTGGATTCATAAAGCATTTAGTCTACCTTACCATCATCCAAGGGTAGTTTTCACTATAAGTAAAAAATATCTTTTGGACGGACACTATAATTTACAGTTTTTTACTATGTTCAATCTGAATTTTCTTTGAAATAAAAAACATCTATATTGATTCTGACTCTTCTACATCCAACTCACAGGATTATCATTACTTTGAGAACAAATATTATTAATTTACCCCTTTTAGAAGGGAAGATATGGTCATTTGTCCTTGGAATGTCATTTTCGAGCCTAAGACCTGAAAAACAGGGTTAGGGCTAAACTGGTTAATAGTTGATTATTGAACAACAAAGCATTAATATCTTATTTATTGCCAATATTCAAACTGGTAATAATGTAAATCCCACACCCCACTAATGCCATTGTTTTTGGTGAAGTTACTTTGGTTGCTGAATCCAAAGCGTTACATTATTTAATTCATGGTGTGTGAACATAATCTTTCATTCCTCCAAAGCATGGCATTTTACATTTTCATGATCCCAAAAGCAACCGTACCCCATGAAGCTGTGTTTCACACAATTGCATGAGCCTGAGCTGTAAGGAAACCCATTGTAAGTGTCTGAATGAGAAATTGTTTTCTGGCTGAGGGTGTTCTCACCCCCTTTAGCTCTTTCTCAATACTTCAGCCTACGTTTTCTTCAACCAAACAATATTCTCCAGTGTTAGCCTCGCTACCTCTGGCTGCTCACATTGAATGTCAAGCCCTGCCCAAAGACCCCCCCCCCCACACCATACCAACACCTGCTAAGCCCCACCTCCCCTGCAGCCACTCCCTGGTCATTGCTCCACTTTCAGCTCCTGCATTGACCTTCTAACTCAAGCTAGGACAGCAGAAGTAGCTGCTTTTTTTTAGAATAGATCTGAACATTCATCTCTTTGAGAAATACTTAATGTTCTTCATAACCCCGGCCTGAATCATTTCATCCTCCCTTCCTCGCCTATAAAAATCCTCTCTTCGTTCCTCCTCATCTGTTATAGCTCTACTAAAATCTTTCCTGGCAATTTACCGTCTTATTTCCAGGAATTGGGGAATAGTAAAAATACTTTGCCCTTAATTTTTTCCTTCTAAGATGATTCTCTATCGTTTCAAATAAAATGGAAAGATAAATTCTAAAATGTAAACAAATAAAGTAATTGTTTCTGCATCTAGAACAATTAGGAATAAATATAGATTGTGTATTTTGTTGCAATATGTGTTTTTATCTAAATACACTGGACATACAGTCATTTCAGGGGTGACAAACAAGACAAAAAATAAATGTCCTTTTTGTCCTCTACAGCAGTAAACTGTCAGTAATAGAATCTCCCATTTAGTTTGTGGATCCAAATGGTGGGGTTATTCATATTTTGCCTACACAGATCAGCTTTGACAACTGCAGTAACACAACTCTGACAGACAGCAGGAACCTCTTCCCCGTTATCTGAAGCGCCTCTCGACAGAAAGCACGGACTGACAGTCCTTTTAATACCGACTGATACAAATATCATAAACTCTACAGAACAGTTGTTAACAGTTTCTGTATGATATGAAAAAAACATCTATATATTCCAGGTAAAATACTTACCACTTAATATTTTCCAAGCAGAGAAGTGAAGTGTCACCATAAACGACAGGAACATTTAAAACAGGGGTTTTGAAGAACCAGGAGTAGTGCATAAAAAGGTAACAATTAACGATACATTTTCTAAAACAAAAAAGACAAAAAATTCCACTTAAGAATTTGAGTAAAATTGCGCTGATTTTTTTCAGTGATTGGCATTTTACCTTCTCAGCCTCACCTTAAAGTGGCCCTATTACGCTCATTTTCAGGTTTCATATTTATATTTTGTGTCTCTACTGTGACATGTCTCCATGCTTTAATGTTCAAAAAGCTCTTTATTTTTCCCATACTTCCTGTGCTGCAGCACCTCTGAGACTGCCAAGGCACACAACCAGAGCCCACGTCTGGTCTGATTGGTTAGCTGGCCAGCTATGTTGTGATTGGTCAACCACTTAGAGATGTCCCGCCCTCTAGCTTATCACGTACAATGTGTTGGAGCACAGTCCAAGAGAAAAGCGAGTGTTACATAGTGAGTCAGTATGATGTAATTTTGTTTGTTTTTTTAGATTTATA
>NW_011370574.1:2486-2819 GCF_000735185.1 Notothenia coriiceps
CTTCAATACATAATTTTTCCGAAATAAGGTCCCATGGAGCTCCCCGGACGAAAGGTAATCATGATTGTATGGGTTGACGATCTGATCATAGCAGCAAGCAACACAAATGTACTGGAAGGTGTAAAGATTATGCTTTCTGACAGGTTTAAAATGAAGGACCTGGGAAAGTTGAAACATATCCTGGGAATTGATTTTTACAAAACAGAAGGTGAAGTTAAAATGAAATATATATATATATATAGGCAAAATCCTAAAGGTTCGAAATGCAGGATTGCAAGCCAGGGGGACCCCATGTAAGCCAAAACTTGAACAAACATATGATTCTGAAAAATT
>NW_011370574.1:2864-22010 GCF_000735185.1 Notothenia coriiceps
ATCAGTCGGCTTACGAAGAGCTGGCTAGCTGAACAGCTGCACCACCAGTGAGTCCCTGCGGTCTCGCGCTGACGGCTGCCGAGCTAGCAGGCAGGACCTCTACCCCACACCGTGGAGGAACTACGGGTCCACGGCCGAGGGCTGGTGGCCGAGGCAGGCGAGATCCACACGACAGGAGGTGCTAGGGAATAGCAGCGGAGATCTCAGCACCACTGGACACCATGGACACCCGGACACCACCGGACTGGCTTCATAAAGAGGCCGGCTAGCTGAAGAGCTAGCTCTTGCGACAGGTGCTCTGTGGTCTCGCGGCTGACGGCTGCGTGGTTTAGCAGCAGGACCAACATCCACGACCATTGGCGAGACTGGTGGTCCCACACCGAGGGCGTAAAAGCACAGCAGCGGAGAACCATGCATCACCGGCCTGGCTGCACGACAGGCCGGCTGCAAGAACATGCTAGCTCGGGCCCGGAGGATCTCTGTGACTCGCGCCGGCGGCTGCTGGCGGTTCTGCTGGCGGACTGCTGGGCTAGCATCTGGACCGTAGAGATGGGATCGATTACTAAAAAAAAGTAATATATTACATATTACATATTACTTTAAAAAAAAAGTAATATATTACACTACTTCGTTACTTTCTACATAAAGTAACTCGTTACTTTACTCGTTACTTTACTCGTTACTTTACTTGCAGGGCCGGCCCGCCCCTCCCTGCAGGCAGATCACGCAGACTGCTACATTTTTAAATGTTCTCTTTAGTTCAGTTTCCATTGTCGCATAAGACTGATCCAGATAGCTCCTGAATGTTTTCCTATCTGACCATGGCTGTCCTCTGTCTCCTGCTATCTGTTTATTTTTGCGCAGTATATCTCTGCTCACGCTGTTGCGTTGGCGTGTTCTCCTGCGTGTTGGCCATGTGTTGCACTGGAACCCTGGAACCAGACTGAAACACACCGCTAAGACTTCAGCCGAGCACGTACGAACTGCGCATGCGTGAGTGGCAATAATTATCCTTACCAGCAGGCGGCGGTAGTGTGTATTTGTCATTCAAAACAGGCAACAACCGGAAAACAGAGAAGAAGAGCAGACTACGTGATATAAACAAACAACAAATAGCTGTGCGTTAGGTTCACCTAAGCATGTGTTCTTTGCAGGTGTTTGTTGAGGTTTGATTATGACCGATTTTAGTAATTAACGAAGTAACGCGTGTCGGGCAATGTTAGTAACTGTAGTGTGATTACTGAATTATAAAAGTAGTGCGTTACACTACTCCGTTACCGACAAAATTAATATTATTACAGTAACGCGTTACTGAACACATGCTAATTCACGAGCTGTTACTTTGTAACGCATTACACCCAACTCTGCTTAAGGTATATATATATATATATATCAGCTATTACTACATACATATCAGAATACAAAATATCATTAAATGGGATCAACTGCGTAACTATTTTACCTATCTTCCTGCATCTTAACAGTGCCCAGCCCCTACTCGTTAAGGACATAAAAGGGCACCTGTTCGCACTTTCCTTGATTGAGCTGCTAATCTACATCCCAGGAAGAACAAAACAAAGACAAACTCAGTGAACAATGTTGTGTCATTTATAAAATTATTTTGATAACTTGTTAAATAAACAAAAACATATATTCTTTTGTTCAATTCATCATTAAGGAGATGCAAAAACGCTGTTAATGTTGGGGAAAAGGGCCTATTGAAAAGGAAACCAGTTTTTACATTTAGCAATAGGTTTTTAATCCCGAATAATATATGTATTCCCAAATATATTAGCAAAACAGAGCTCTGAATTATTAAATATTATAGCCATACTCAATACAAAATATTGTTTTCAGTCTTTTCGGGATTCTAATTGTTGTTGAATACGCCATTTAAATTATATACAGGACTTCTTTTTTACAATTGTTCTCATATTTTTTTAAAGAGGCAATCCGCATACTTTGCACATTAAGGTCAGTTTACTCTTCATGATTAGTAGCACTCAGCCTCTTTAACAGTTTGTGTAATGTTTTGTGGCTGTGAAGGAGCTTTCCAAAGTCTGAATAAATAACCCTGATGATGTCCTCAGGCCTGGGCATGTAGAATACCAATTTATAAATCCTGGGTTACACAGTGGGGGTGTACAGTTTGAGGGATGTGGGCATTTACCAGGCAGGGAGAGTTTAATGAAACAGGCCATTGAGTTGCATTATGGGACATGAAGAATATAGTGTTGTTTCTTTCCAGCTTGACCCATATTATGGTTAAAGTCAGAATATCTCAGCTGCTGCACAATATATTTTGGGCATTCTTCTGTAAATGAAGGGTTACAATAAATAAGTTTCTTCTGAGGAACTGAAGACTAATATGTATTTTTCTGGAGGCTGATGGATTTGTGTTTAACTGAAATATCACAAATAGTTATTCATTATTATTTGTAAGAAATATATAGAATTAAGGCAACGGATTTAGGCTGTAGAGGGGTTGCCTTCATTTGTTTTTATTAACTGCAACACATCACTATGAAGTCTAAAATGTGCTTTGTATGAGTCATTTTTTTAAGTATTGATGATTTTACAGTACTTATTTTTTCTGACAATGTAATCCAACATTTTTATTTAAAAGAAATTGTATTAATATTATTATTTTATTGCACATTCTTACTTTTATTGATATTAAATATAATACCGGTATTTTAAATATATATTTAGTATTTAATATAGTTATGTAATACATGGTTGTTATTATTATTATTTAATATATCTATATGCTTTTTTAATTATCATCTTTATTAGTTCTGATTCTATCACAGGGTCATGATCCAGCACTGTGTTATTGTTCTCTTTACTGCTGCAGAAAGTTCTCTCTCAGAAGTATATGTAAGTAAAAAATGTATAAAAACATTAAGTCCTGATTTATCTGGTGCGATTTGATGATCATTTCTGAACAGTTTCTCACAATCTCCAGGCAAATCTGTTGGGCGTCCATTGGTCAATAACTCCATATAATTCCATCATGGCAGAGTTGACAATAATACATCAGCGACTCTTGACAAATTATTTATTCCCATCTCAGTATGCATTAAATTCACGGTAACTGTTTGACAGAAGGAATAATTAAATTCTCTCTGCACAGAGAGCTCTTTAGTCATGAGTGTACGGCCTTGGAATGGCAACGCGCCGGGCTACGTTATTATACCTATCAAGCACACTAATGATGTACCTCAGGGGCACAGGTACAGCCGAGTAATTTATGGGAGCTGGCAGAAATCTACAGGTTAATGCCCTCCATCACATGTCCACAGAGAAATAAACAGCGCGGCACACCGTGTGCACATGTCACTTTGCGCTGCTCTCTAAACAAAACTGAATCAGGGCATTTCATTTGATTGCCCCTTCCGTTATCTTTCTTTTTTAAATACCACATGCCACTTGACAGAAACAACGACATGTTGATGGGGGCAGCGTGTTCCTGTCGCTTCTTTCTTGGTGTGAGATGGAAGATCCGTTGTTTGGAGGTGTGGAAGCTATCACAATAACCTCACCCCCCCACTTCTTCCTCGTTATTTCTTCTCGCCGCCGTACGGTTGAATGGACAAAATCCCAAGACAGATTGATACATCGTGCAACCAGAGTGACGTGAAGAGCCCCCCTCCCCTCCCTTATTCTGTCACCACCATTACACTCCTTCCTCCACCGCACCTTCCTCCCAATGAGCTGCCGAGGTGACAGGTCATAAATCCCTTCAGACATGGGCGTTTCAGAGGGTGGCTGAGAAAGGAAGGGTTATGAGGTTGGTGGCGGTGAAGTGGGGGGGCTGCAACACAAACCTGAAGGAGATTTCTCCTCATGCATAGAAAGCTGTTTCCCCCTCACCGACAATGTCTCCCCCGGGGATGCTACTGCCAACACGCTGCATGCAAAGCAGTCTCTCCCTCACTCTCAATCTCTTCACCTCTCTGTGCAAATGGTGGTACGGATTGGGGGAACTTTGTGGCGTGGGATAAAAGGCAGGGGAGCTGCGTCTCACGAAATTCGCCACCCTCCCTATCATCCAGATGATCCTGAATGCCAATTACCCTCCCCAGCTCTGCAGGGAGTGGCCTGTCACTCAGGATTCGGCTGCTGTATGTGTCGGGCATTGAGTGGCCAAGACTCCACCGCTGGAGGAGTCCAAATCTACAATAAATTACTGTTAGATGCTGGAAGAATCCATAACACACATGGCAAGTTTTCCTGTAAGGTTTTCTTGGAAATGTATTTTACTTTAAATATGTTTCAGAGCTGCCCTAAGGGGTCTCCAACCTATTATAATGGTTGCTTCTATCAATTCAGAAATGGCGATAATGTCAAATTATGTTTTCTTAGCAAGAGGCCAAATAAGTAAATGGAGCTTCCGACTTTTGCTATTATTACCAACACTATTACCAATAGCCACTTGGTATGTCAGCAGTAAGTTAACTAACGTATTAGTGTTGTAGCGACCAGTGCTTCTGATGTCCGCCAAATGCTAATGAATTCATAAAGAGCACTGGGCACAGCATTGGAGCCCTGTTCATGCCTATGAAAGTTGCTCAGTGGCGCTTGAAGGCAAATTACCAGGATTCTTGAGTACAAAAATACCGGGATCTTCCAAAAATCTCAAAGTGATTAAGCCCATAGAGCATGCACACTCCTTATACCCTGCCTACAGTTCACACGTCCGGTATCAGCTCGGTCAAATGAAATTTGAATTTGGATTTAAGCGCATTTTACAAAGTTTAGGACTGAATGATTTTCGTTACGGTGTTCTTACTGGGCAGTTGATTTAGCCGTAAACAAAAAGAGAGCTGATGCTTCTTTACCTATGTAAGTCAATGACAAAAAGGCTCTTTGGGCATAATGTCATCAAGTGATTGGCTCGAGAGTTATAGTACCACCATTTGTCCACTAGGACAACATGCTAACCTAATATTTTAAACTTTATCAGACAGTTTCAGTAAAAGGCTAAACCGGCTTTATCATATTATCCTTTATCCTTGGCCTTTTTCACAGGGCTTCATTCTAGCACTATATAATATATTCACTCAATATTGTCTCTATGTCAAGCAGTTCTGTTTCAGGGCTGGTTGTAAACAGAAAAATACCAATTGACTGTCGGATTGACGAAGGTGTTAACATAAAAAGGAAACAATCATTTGAAATGCATATACACTAATGTCCAAAGGTGCTTTCATCACTATGCAACATGGTGTCATGGAATCTATGCATAATATGAAAGAATAAATGCAACAAAATCTCAAGGAATGGACCTCTGATCTTCGTCTGATGTGACTGAGCCGTTGCGTTGACATTTCTCCACCTGAGCCCCTGTTAGTATGGCCCGCATTATCTCTCCATCAGTCTTCCAACCACTTTTTTGATGATTCAAACCGCACTGCGCTATCGGTCATTCTTGTGAGCAAATGCTGCCCAGATCCCTCTATGTATTGCCATTTCGTCTTTATTGCCAGCCGGCTTATCCTGCACTGATGGAATTGTTAAAAAGCAGATATGAGCAGAATCTAGGAGGACCAGCCTTTGTCGGAGCATGCATTCCCATCAGATGAGAGCATGACGATAAGAATCTGAGCAACGCCTGCAGGTTGTGTCTCTCTATGCATAACAATCTGCGGTTGTGGGGCTGAAAGAAAAACACTTTGAGACAGGAGAGAAGGCTGCTGTATGGGGGTGTTTCGCTGGTGAATATGTATAAGGTGTCTCTTTTTGTCAAAGCTGATTGATCAATATTGCACAGAACTCGGTTTTAACAACAAGACAAATCAAGGTCTTATTGTAGTGTCTGGAGCTATTTACAGGTTGGTAAGTATTCATGTGCGTGTATCCTTTTATTCAGGTCAGAAAATGCATATTCAAAGCCTAAAACATACACACTACATTGTATTTAATTCCTTGTAATGACCAGTACCAAGTGTTTTGTTCAAATTCCATTATTAAGTGTTGACGCCACATGGGACCTACCCCTAGATAGAATACTTCTTTGTAGATTTGGAATTGTGTAATAACCATAAACGGAAAAACAAGATACATGTCATTTAAATATGACTTGCCAACATCAGAAGCATACTCTTTGTGAGCATTCAATGCATTTAATTGTTTAAGGTCTCCGATCATGCAAAATGCACTTTTGATGTCTTTTATACGGAAATATGTGTTCCCCCGGCAGAGATGGGGTCGTTACATATTACACTACTTCGTTACTCTCTACATCAGGGGTGCCCACTGTTTTTCAGCTTGGGAGCTACTTTTAAAATGACCAAGTCACCGCGATCGACCTACATTAAAAAGGCTAAACATATATTTATTTATATTTATACTGACTATACCTTATGTTGGTGTACCTTGCATAACTGCATGAACCCGTATGGCACAATACAACTCAGTACATTTTTGGTCACTACCTTACTCTGAACTCTGACACCATTGTCCCAATCTGCTCTGTGTAACGCGCAATGTCCAGTTGCGCACAAGCCTTCCTTTGCGTCTCCAGCTCTGACGCGAAGTTCCCCAAATCATGGCGCTGCAGCTTTGAGGACAAATGTTGCAATTTTCGTTTGAACGCATTAACTGAGCTTATCATATTGACCACGGTTTTGTCTTTTCCTTGCAGCCGTAAATTAAGGTCGTTCAACATGTTGGTCAGATCGGTTAAAAATGCCAAGTCTAGCAGCCACTGATTGTCGTTTAGTTGGTTGTATTCTGCATGTTTAGAGACAAGGAGAAACTCTTTTATCTCCGGACAGAGCTCTCGAAATCTCTGCAGGAATTTCCCCCTATTAAGCCATCTCACATGTTGTTGCTACACACTGATGTGAGATGGCTTAATAGGGGGAAATTCCTGCAGAGATTTCGAGAGCTCTGTCCGGAGATAAAAGAGTTTCTCCTTGTCTCTAAACATGCAGAATACAANATGTGTAAAAGGTTTGGCTAACAGATGAATGTTCTTTCAAAGTTTCAGGTCTTTTAAGGGAGTCTATCTTATTAACTGAATACCTTAATGCACTAATATTTGGTTTGGTTTCTCCTTCAATGGTAGTTTTCGGGATGATTCCTACCAGTCCGCTGCCAGTTCCACTCCTCTGATGCCCAAGCCAGGATATCGAGTCTCCTTTGCCCTCAACACCATTGGGCCGGTCTAATGAAGATGGCGGCACCCACTCAATAATCTGCATGCCTTACTGAAAGAACTCACTTCGCACGTTTTTTACAGCAGACGTGCAACACGTTTAACACGTAGCCGCGCTAGGGATTTATTTACTTTTTCTGAGACATAATGGACATTTGTCCATCATGCGAAGGCAGAAGCCGTTCACTTTCCTGTTCTTAACTGTATAGCTTCAGTACAGTAAAGCAACACTTAACCCTGAGTTGTTTTTCAAAAAGCTGAAGCTGATACATTAAGAACAAGGAAAGTGAGGCCTTCTGCTTCCATGATGGAACAAATGCTCTAATTGCTTCAGAAAAAGTATAAATCCCTAGCCCGGTACGTGGCTTAAACGTGCTTGCACGTCTGCCTGTAAAAAACGGCGGGATTGGAGTTCTTCAGTACCTTGGCCAGATTATGAGTGGGCGTCCATCTTCGGATGACCGGGCCAATGGTGCTTGGATGGGCAAAGAGACCTCGGATAGGTCTGGGCTTGGCGGCATCAGAGAGGCTGTGAACTGGCAGGCGGATCTTGGTAGGGAATCATCCCGAAACTACTGATGAAGGGCAAACCAAACCAAATATTAGTTCATTAGGTATTCGTTATCGAATAGGACTCTTAAAACACCTGAACTTTTGAAAGCAACATTCATGCTGTTTACAACGTTACACATTAGGTTTATCTATATCATCATATCCATTTACTTTTGTTTATAGGACTTCTCTTGCCCAATAATTCTGATGTTTAATCAGTTGTATTTGTGTTGCACTGGTGTTGAGGAGGGCTGGTGACCTAAGATTTTTTCATTGTCAGGTAGTCTACACTGTAGCTAATGTTTCACATGGGACAATAAAAAGGCCTTGAAATTGAACTTCAAGTTACACAGAGAACCACATGTGTCAAACTCAAGGGCCCGGGGGGGCCCAAATCAGGGCCCTGGTGGATTTAATTTCGGCCCGCAGGATAATTTTCTAATTTCCTATTTAGCATCCGGCCAGGCCGCGTTATATTGCCACGCACACCTTCACTCCATCCTGGGAGTGGTCTCCTCAGTCAGAGCCTGAGGCCCAAACATTTGATGACCTTGCACCCAAGATTGGTGACGATGCCAAGCTATCTGCATAGCCATCACGAGCAGCACACTGAGTTATAATGGATGTTTCCTTCTGCCCACTTTTCATCTCTCACGACACAGGGCATGTTTTGGTTTCTCTTTGAGGTGGAAAATAGTTTGTTGAAGCTGTTGTTGGCCTTGTGGGAAAATGTACTCATAGAAATGACTCTGGAAAAGCTGCAGATAGAGCCATAAGAAATGAATGCAGATGATTATTTAATGTTTTAAAGTTGTTTTTTAGGCAATAATTGAACGTTGCTAGTTCCAGGTTTAATATGTGCAATAAGTTCATTCGATAAGTTTTGCAATAAACATTGAACCAGTCCGGCCCTCGACTAGTACTCAGTTTTAAAATGTGGCCACTGTGTATTTGAGTTTTGACCCCCCTGCTCTAGATAAAGGGGGGGCCTTTCTATTTCAGATGGCAGATATACTGTGTTATATTGTGTTTTCAACGCTCTGACCTGTCTTGTTGAACTGGACAGCGGAAGTCGGGTCATGTGCTGCAGGGCTTTTGTTTGAAGGTCATGTCATGTAATTGTGACCCCTGGCGGCGAGAAAAGTTCCCGAGATTCCAGACCCTTTGCTTTCACTGCGGCAGGCCAAATCTGGGTGGAAAAGACGATGAGTGTAATCAGTTCTACACGTAGGTGTTTACAAAGTGGAAAACTCCTGCAGGAAAGTTGATTGAGGTGCGCAGTCATTTATTCAATGTTTTTACATGCTAGGAGAAAGGCCTTTTGTACATATGTGACCTGCTCCATCGAAATCAGTCGCATTGACCGAAGGAACATTTTGAGTTGTATACACTGTTGGGAAAGAGGGATTCCAAATATTAAGCGAAATATGTCACATTATATAATGACTGTCACCGAGTCATCATTTTGAGAAAAAGGCCTTCAAAGTTTTCTCTTCTCTGGAATCCATCGATCTTATTGATTATTAGCGGAGCAAATGATCAAAATACTACGGAGGGAAGATATTTTCGTTTGGATTGCTGGTCTGGGAGAAGCTCGCGAGTGTGTGTGTGTGTGTATACGTGTGTGTGTGTTTGTGTAATTTTGCGTTTGTGTGTATTGCGTTTGTTTCCCAGGGAAAACCCTCACGAGAAACACCGGCTGTTGTTATCCCTGCTGTGACGTCAAGTTACTCCGTTCTCCGCTTGTAATTATGTCGTTACAAGCGTCAAAGTTGTATTTATCATCTGAATTTGCCGAAACAAGTTTAATATTCTGAAAGCCAAGACTTTGTTTAATTGAAATCAGATGAAAACAAACTGTAACGGACCCTGCCGTGTTATTTATGATTACTCTACGCTTACATTCATAATGTCAGCCGGAGGGAGGGGGAGCGGCGCCTGCGGAAGAGCAGATTGCCTGTCATCTTCCCTTTACAAGCTTCAAAAATGTATTTATCGTGTAATTTTGGAAATAAGTTTCATATTCTGAAAGCCAAGACTTTGTTTATTTAAAATCAAACAAAACACCGGAACCCTGAAAAACTACTTTTTTTACGCAAATCAACGTTTATTTTGAAATGAGCCATTGCGACTTCCGACTGATTTCGATAGAGCGGGTAATTGTATTATAATAATACAATTCTACTAAAAAAAGGGTATAAAAATGAGTGGGGAAGCTGGACCAAGCAAGAAACGTACAAATTCCATCCAGAATGGGAGGAGGACTATTTTTTCACGATGTCATGTTCATAGTGCGTTTGTTTGATCTGCAGCAGGCATTTTTCACAAAGGTGACTTCAAAATCAAATGCAGCCACCGAAGCATCGTTCAGGGTGAGTCACGCCATCATTAAGCACAAGGAGTCCTTCCAAGATGGAGAGACGAAGTACAGTTACGCTGCGCTGTGAAGTCATGGCCGAGGATTTGACACAGCAGCTTCAGGAGGACATCGCGGACTGCGATTGTTTCTCACTGCAACTTGACAAGTCTACAGATAAGTGATACAGCTCAGTTGTGCATTTTTATTCGGATGGTGTTTACAGATATGACTGCAAAAGAGGAGATGTTAACATTACTGCCCATGAAAGAACACACGCGGGGAGAGGACATTTTTCAGTCTTTCAAAAACTTCATCGAGAAGACCCAACTCCCTCTGTACAAATTGGTGTCAATCACCACGGACGGTGCGCCCCGCAATGGTTGGTGTTACGACTGGAGCACACAGAAACTTGATAGGACCCAAATGCACGACTCCAGACAAAAGATGATTTCAAAAAAGGTTTTTACTGTGGTGATAAGCAAGGTAATCCATTCTCAAGGTTCAAAAAACGATCTGGCACTGAGCACAGGGAACACACAGAATATATACACAAACAANGAACCCCCTTTTGAATAATGGAAAACACACAGTTCGTTTAGTCGACTCAATTACAGATGCATGCCTAACAAAAGTACAAAAACTGCAAAGTAATGTCTTTATATTAAATACAGTGCCATTGAATAGTAGTATAGTTATATTGATTCTACTTCCTTTTTATAATGACTATGTGACAGATATGAAAACACACAGTTTATTTCTTGTTTTGTTAGACGCATCATTGTTTTACACAGAGGGGAAGATGTTCCTATTATAATCTGCACACACTTCCAATTTATGAATCAATGACTGCTAATTTCTTCCTTTCTTATTGAACCAGAGTGTCTTTGTCTCTTTCTGCACTTTACGTCTCCTCTGGTTCATCCAGTGACAGCGTTTTGTTCCCCAAATACAAAACAAATATTTAATACAAAGCACTTATGTGACCCGCTCTATCGAAATCAGTCGGAAGTCGTAACGGCTCATTTCCAAATAAACGTGGATTTGTGTAAAAAACTAGTTTTTCGGGGTTCGGGTGTTTTGTTTGATTTTAAATAAACAAATTCTTTGCTTTCAGAATATGAAACTTTTATTTCCAACATCACACGATAAATACATGTTTGAAGCTTGTAAAGGGAAGATGACAGCTCTCACTCGCACTCTGCTGTTCCACAGCGCCGCCCCCCCTCCCTTTTATGAATTATTAATGCAAGGCGTATAGTAATCATAGATAACACGGCAGGGTCCGTTACAGTTTGTTTTCATCTGATTTCAAATAAACAAAGTCTTGCCTTTCAGAATATTAAACTTGTTTCGGCAAATTCAGATGATAAATACAACTTTGAAGCTTGTAACGGCATAATTACAAGCGGAGAACGGAGTAACTTGACGTCACAGCAGGGATAACAACAGCCGGTGTTTCTCGTGAGGGTTTTCCCTGGGAAACAAACACAATAAACACATACGCAAAAATAAACACAAACGCAAAAATACACACTTTGCAGGTGTTTGTTGAGGTTTGACGTGATGTTTACAGCAGTGGATAACAGCTTCTGGCCTGGACACAGTTTGCACCTCACCGTCACATTCCTGTCTATTCTTCGGACAAACTCAAAATAATGGGCATACCTCCACCCCTCGAAAGTTATCGCTGACTCAGCCATGTTTATGCAGCACTGCACGTGGAGATGTGGATGCGCAAGTCGCGCAGATTACGTACATATAAACCTGCGGCGGAAACCCCTCTTGTCTGTCAGTGTGATTATGACTGATTTTAGTAAGTAACGAAGTAACGCGTGTCGGGGCAATGTTAGTAACTGTAGTGTGATTACTGAATTATAAAAGTAGCGCGTTACACTGCTCTGTTACCGACAAAAGTAATATTATTACAGTAACCCAACTCTGGTCCCCGGTGTGTCAGGGAACTCACAAAGTGTCAGAAAACAAAACCCTCTTTGTTCCTACGTGCGCAAATCTCTGAAAATGGGGGAACAACGGAGCTGATCCAGATTTGCTGCCAATATTACGTAATATCGGAAACGAGGGCTGGCTTTACGCCCACGGCCTTATCAGAAACGTTGCTATCAGAAACAATGCGCTACGTGTTTTGGAAATAATATGGTCTTTGTTTACAGCAAGCATCGTTAACACTCAGAGCTAACCTGTACTGGAGAGAGTATGTGTAAGAAGCAGGATATAAAAAAAGGAACTATCCTTGTAGTAAACCCGCAAGAGAAAAATCATTTGAGCTCCATACTGTTTCAGAAATAGTCCTTGATGTGGTTTGGAACATGATATAGCGTTCCATCACGGCATTTAGCTGAGTATCTCGTAGAATTATCCTGCATGAGCAGGCATAAGCTCCCCCTCCCCCAATTTTTTCAATTTTGTTTTGTTTTTAAAGCTACGGATCCAGAATCAGCACTTTTCTAACAGGACTGAAATAGAGAGGTATGAGGCATGGCTATAATTGGTGATCTGTTTGGTATGTTGAGCAAAACACTTAATGGACATGTTTTTTATATATTTGTATATATCTGAGACCTATAATATATGCCTAAAAATAAGATAGGAGACCTGTAATAATGTTAAATCAGGTACCAAACTAAGTGTTCCCTTTCAATAAATCTTCAACTTTGTTATATTTCTCAAACATACCATCTTGCAAACAAATGTTCCCAGTGCTTTGCTAAAATTGGCTACATTGTTTAAGTAGCCAGCAAAGATAGTTTTCTGAGGGCCGGACTTCTCTGCAAAGAGAAAGAAATCTGAGCGGCAACAACTTTCTTGAACATTAAGCACTTTGAAACGCCTCAATTGTACTCTGTTTACTTCCTTAACATAGTGACCTCCCTATATAACACTCAGGCTTCTACTGGCTAGCACTCCAAACTTTAAATGTTAGAAACAAGCTACATTGATATTTATTCAACTTTTCCAAACGATTTTGAAGCACTATGTTTTTAGAAGGAGCCCATAATTGACATACTAGACTCTGGCATTAAATCGGGCTTTTCACATTTTTAAGTTGAAGTGGCAGCTTGAATTAGGTGGTGTGAATGCACATGAAGGCCACCTTAGGCTCTCTTCACACTCGAAAGGAAGGGGGGTTATTTGTTGGCATAAACATCATCGCTAGAACTGAATAAATCCTTCACACTTCACCTTTAAACCTGTCTGTATAGCTGATACCGTTACAATATAGCTTCATTTAGTGGTGAGTACGGCATTGACATATCAAAATCCTTTTTGAGGTTGGAATAAACAAGCTTGTTAATTACCAGTTAATGGATACAGCAGTGAATGAGCAACAATAGTATTCATTGAAATAACATTCAGGCCGTCCAGCATTAACTCTTTTAGCTGCAGTTAATGTGTGTATTTACCAACTCCTGAGGGAAATAGTATCACAAGTCACAGCCAAATTGTAAATGAAAATAAGGTCTTAAGTCTGATGGACGGCAGGAGCTCAAGTCCAAATTCCAAATACAGAGTGTGGCCTGGCAGCTAGAGAGGTGCCGGTTCAGCCCCTGGGCACTGCAGAGGTGCTGTTGACCCCCAACTGCTCCCTGGCTCCACTTTGCTCTGACGCCTCTTCACTACTGCATGTATATTGGTCCTTTTTGTGCATGTGTTTATGTGTGTATTTCGACTATGTGTGTAATGTAGTGTGTAATAAGGGTAAAGAACTGCATTTCCCCTCAGGGAAAAGTAAAAGTATGTCTTTCTTTCTTTTCCAAACCACATATTCTTAAACTTTTTAGGGTTTTATCAGGTCTCATCAGTTCAAGTAGAGTGTACTGTCATCAGTGGTTCTTTTATATCAATTACAAATAAGTTGTACTGTGTATCCACAAAAAGATTTCCAGTTTTTTTTATATTCTTTAAAAGACAATTCTCCTTGAAAAACAAAGTCTCCGTCCAACAGAGAACTGAGGGAGATCAAGTATTGTAATAAATAAAAGAACATGACTCCAATTTTGTAATAGTTTCAGAGAACATAAATAGTTTGCTCAACACCTTTACAGATTTTCAAACACTGGTAATGTCATTCTGACCTTTGGCTTTGCCATCATCTCACCATTCTCCCACACATGCAGGCAGAGCTACGTCTGGGAGGAGGATGTGAGCTGGCAGGATGAACAACCACGAACAAAACGGGTTTCAGCGGTGCGACGAGATGTACGCATGTTATCAATAGAGACAGTTGCCTGTAAAGGTCAGACGGGGCTGCTGGTAAACACTGAAGTGAAACTCGTGATGAGCCTTGACTTTGCCTCTTGATCAGCGCCCAACACTCGCCCCGCTGCATTGTGCCTGGGGAGCAGTTTGGAGCATCGCTGGATCGTTGTTGGCTCGTCTGTGCCACTTGGTTGGAGCATGACTGCGGGGCAGCAACAAGCAATGCCAGGAAATAAAGACAAGATGGATTAGTTTTAGTTTGACACACCTCCAACAACCTCCCACACCTCCACTGCCAGAGGAACAGCCAGGTCTGTGAGTCTGCAGACAGTGTTGTGGTTTCTGGTGGATTTACAACGTGTCAACTGGATCTGGTGTAGGCATAACATGTTGTGCGTATACAATTGTGCTTTTGTAAGAAATAGTAGACCTTGTGTTTTTTTTAGACGTGGCATTTATATGTTTTGCCTTTCGTCCACACACAAACAGGGTTTCAGGTCACTGAAAATTGAACTTTTTTAAAGCTCCTACTATGGAAAAAGATTTTCAGAAAACAACTCTAACCTTGCTAAACTGACCTTGCCTGTCAAATGTAAAATTGTTATTTTACAATAAAGTGGCTTAGGATGAGCTATGGCGTAAAAACTGCATTATCCAACTCTTTTAGTTTTTTTTTTCTTTAAATCGTGTTTATTGTTGATAATTTTTCAAAGAAAGAAAATCCTGTTTGCGAAAATATCTGTGTGTGCGAGAACTTGGCCTTGTAAGAAAAAAAGGAAACATTTTTATTTTATTTTGCCAGGGGTCTTTTAATCAAGGTGACCATTGACCAAGTAAAACATGTTATTTGTATTATTTCTCCCCCCCTTGTAGTGTGTTATATAGGCTTTAGTGCATGTAAATGGTCTGCAAAGATTAAAATATCAATTTTATATTATAATATTCTCTCCCACACACCCCCCCAGCCTGGCGGCTGTGGCCGTTGTTGAATCCTCTTCAGGCTCCGCATCAGCAGGCCGGCCTCTCCCCACGGTGTGGAGCTGTCAAACTCGACCCTAACGCCGCTTACAGCCGGCCAACTAAAAGTTGTTCCCAATCCGTTCACGTTGTCATTTTTAGACTCCTTCGCGTCTTTGCTTGTGAATCCAAAAGCTGCGAGGCTTGGCTGTTTTCACTTTGCCATATTTTTTATTACAAAGCCAGAGTTAAAAAAATATCAATATGAACATTTCAAATACCGCGCCGGCATCGCCACCGTAACCATATCAACGTAAGTATAGCGTGAAGAATGCAGCGCCGCCACGTACAGATGGCAACACCCAGAAATATTCAGAAACTGTAATGAACAATGACTATTATTTATTTCAAGAACTGTTATTTACAGAAACACAAATATGCACGATTGTTTTGGGCTCCTCCTCTTTAGGGGAGCCAAGCTCCCCCTGGCTTCCCCCCATTTCGAACAGTGCTTGCGCTCCATCACATTCTACGTGATAGGCTAAGGGGCGGGACATCTCTAAGCGGTTGACAAATCCATTCAGCTAACCAATCAGAGCAGACTGCGCTCTGGTTTCAGACAGACGGTGTATGAGAAAAATAAAGAGCTTTTTTAACAATAAAGCATGGAAACATGTCGCAGTAGAAGCACTAAATACAAACATAAACCTGAAAATTAGCAGAATATGTCCTCTTTAAGTTGTTCTGTAATATTCAGTCTAATGGATCATAGAACTCACTTTTATAAACAGCAATCATTTCAACATTAAACGGGTACATTTACACCACTGCCATATTGCAAAGCCTTGATGGTAATCACTTGAAGGTGAAAGCAGTACTTGGTAGTACAAAATGCAGGAATTATTATCGACTGACTATATTTGCTATGTCAAGCGATCCAAATATACTCATTCCTAGACTGCTGAATCATTAATATAATTTATCTAGCGAAATATCACAAACACTGCTTGAACATCCAAGTTAATACACTTCATCCATACCTTAGTCCTGCCTGACACACACACGTTGGACAGCACCAGCCAACCTGTCTTTGTAAACACATGAATGCATGTGGCAATGAGCATTTTGTCAAGCAGTTTATTCTGTTCCTTCCACATCAGGGTGCTGGGCGCCGCAAGGCGACTTGCTGTAGGCGAGGAAGGCAAACGCCGGCTGGTCCTATGTGCTTTTTTAACATGGCACGCAGGTTAATATGATCGTCCCCTGCCTTATCTAATGTGACGAGGGGCCTTTCTTGGCCGTGACACAAAGCTGCTTTGAAGCATCTGTCAATGCCCTCCCCTGGATAAATGTCATGTGGGGAATATCTCAGGTGGCAGCTGTGCCATTGCAATGGTGACGGCAGGAAGCCAGAAAACAGCCCAAAGCCTTACACTTCGACAACAGTGGAGGTTTCTTTATTTCCCAACTCTTTATTTGCTTGTAGAACCATCTGCAAGGTCACACAACAGCAGAGTAACAACAGATAAAAAGGTTTATTTGTTGCTTTTTTCTGGCATCTCTTACAATCGGTTATTATCTGGGAATAGTTGCCAAGCACGACGCTACGCCATTTACTTTCTAAGAATCCTTTAAAAAAAACTTCAAGCCACCAAGCATCTACCTCTCAAGACTTCTCTCAGAGGCCGTTTTATTCACAGGTCTATTCACATAATGTCCTTAAAATGGAGAAAACCTTTGTCCCCCCCCCCCCCCCCACTGATACCAATGTCTGGCAATCCTTTTGTGGCATTGAGGCTCACTCAGCCTTACATTCTCATTGTAATCTTTGTTACCTGCCATAAAATGAGGAGGAGAAATAGAGAAAACCTTGAGATTCTTATCTGATTGTCTTGCTGCTTCATCCAAGGAGACTTGGCACTATTCACTTAGAGGACTTTCAATTCCGCTCTCTTTACATAAGTAAAAAAGGAGTACATCATTTATATCCTGAGACCTGAATTATACACTTTCCCCTTCACAAAAGGAATACAGCATCACTTGAAAATAATGTGATTAATGACGTTAATGTGGCCATGGCTCCAATTATACCATAATCATCCTTGTGAATGGAACACCCATTGTAAGAGTTTACTTAATAAGCAATTTCCCTTCTCCCCTTGTCTTCATAGAAGATGAGGATAAGTCAGGTTACTCTGACTAAATAGAGTCTTTTTATATATCTATCTCTGTCCTTTCATTTTCATGACAGCCGTTCCATCTAATCAACCTCATGCGTAACAGATGAAAGGCTGTTGATCCAAGGAGAGTAGTGAGGAGTACACGCTATGGAGCTCTAAGGCACATTTTTATAGGTAGTACAATATGTTCATCTTTGTGGAAGAGAGGCGATTATTAACTGTTACACCACCGGACAGAATGCTGGGAACAACTTAGTATCGTAAAGGTTTGTGTTCTCATAAGACACGTGCATTGCTTAAGAAAAGCAATTATGTCATGGCAGGTTAATTGCAAGGAACATAACACAATCAAGAGACGTCTTTCCGGTCAGTGGTCCTCGAGGAAATATCGGAAAGTAAACCGATTAGCCCGTTTCATTCTGTATTATCAATCCGTTTCCTGTTTATGGATCATGTATTATTTTTGTAGGGTTGTCTTTTCCATCCAGATATTTTTCGTTGTGCTTTCTATGCATTTTCTGGTGATGTACAAATCATTTTCTTTATGTATTTTCCAGTATTTTGACTGCTGGGTTGTATGCTTTTTTTGACCTATAGTATTCAGTAGTGTGTGTGCTAGTTGTTGGCAGTTCAGTTGTGGTGAATGTCATTGCTAATTTCTCAGATTTCAGTTGATCGGGAAGAAAACTGATAACCAGTTCAACATGGAAAAACAATCTCTGCCTTCAACGATACAAAAAATGCCTGTTCTATAATAAGGCATTTTATTAACAGGTTGATTAAAATATACTCAAATAACAAAATGAAGCCTGGCGGGATAGCACTCAAAGCTGCCCTAATCCACGTAAGGAAATGTCTCTGCTACTCACTCCACCAAGGTTTTGGAATGTTCAAATAACCCTGAATTAGAAAAGTGAGGACAGCAAAGAAGGGAGTGAAATTTCCTGCATCTTTTAAACCCTAAAGAAAAATGTATATCTTGATTGGCTGGGCACCAAGCTGCTCTCAATTCTTAATTAGTCCGGTCCCCACACCCACACAGTATCGGCATTGCTTCATCCTTTATAGTCTGTAAAATAATTATCTTGAAATAAATAAAAAATATTCTGTCCATTCCAACCATCAATTTGTCGTGTGATTTTTGTCACCATGATACATTAATTATAAATTAATCATTGGTTTAAAATACTGATATTTACTTGTATTCAGATTCAGATGTATTTATTGTCCATTCATTTTTTAATCAAAGTGGGAATGTAATTGGCAGCGACAAATACAAACAACACTCATTTTACACAGAACAACATACAGTTAAGCATACATACAGGAGCTCCAACAAGCCGTTTAGGACAGAAAGTGAATACACATACTATACAGAGATGCTGTATGAGAAACCAATGTGAGTCTGGAAAATTGCACAATATAAATCTATTCTAGTAGACCTCAACAATGGAATTATGATCAGTAGAAATGGCCATGAGATGGGACCTTTAAATGTAATTTAGGTTAACTTCCTGTTTTATTTAGATGCTTTTATTTTGAAGGCGAGTTTACGCTGTTGACAGGAAGTTGTTGTTGCTATGGAAACAACATGACGGAATGTGTGGTTCAGGTGCCATCGCATGGCCTTCTGTAGGCATTGTGCTTGCTTCGGCTGTTGCTTGGCTGTTGACCAAGTTCGGGGCCATCTTCGTGCGAAATTCACAATTCCATAC
>NW_011370575.1:0-1081 GCF_000735185.1 Notothenia coriiceps
TTTAATGTTCAAAAAGCTCTTTGTTTTTCTCATACTGCCTGTGCTGCAGCGCCTCTTTTCACCCTCTGTCTGAAACCAGAGCCCAGTCTGCTCATGGTTGTGATGATTGTGATGGGGGGGAGAGACAAACACTGGGATTTGAGCCTTTGCAGACGATATACATGCACACAAACCTATACAACACACTAGGAAAGGGTTATCCCCCAATACATGATAGGGTCTCTTAAGCCTTAGTCAAGCAAACACAATACTATTATGTAATGCTAAGGATTAACTCAAATCTGATCTAAAACGTTCAATCTTCCTTTTGATAATGACTGGAGGAGTGTAAAAACACATGCACAGGATGGGGTAAAGACACAAAGACACCACCCTCATTGGACGAGTGAAGAACAAATGTAAATCATTTAGCATTATCAATATATGATATTAACCATTTTTTATTTTGTCATACTGTAGTTTTTTGAATAATTTAGTTTGGTTTAAATATTTCTCTATTTGTATTTCTTACATTGAAATCGTTTTTATTATAATCCTTTTGGTCCTTTTTGTGATGTGTTTCTTCTCTTACTGTATTTATGTATGCGCCATACACACCGGACAGATTCCTTGTGTAAAACCTACTTGGCAATAAACCACTTTCGGATTCTCACTGCAGTTCACTTTAATGCAAAAAACAAAAACGTTTTACTTTACTACATGGATTTGATGACATTAGTTACTGAAGATTTTTATAAATAATACACGATATAAGCAACACATGTTGTACCAATGTGTTATTAGGCTATAGGTTAAAATAAACTTTATTGAATTGATCCATTGGTGAAAATAACAAGCTACCCGGCTGTTTAGGTTTAAACAGATGAAATAATCACCTTTAAATGCTGCTTCATTTTAGTGAGGAACACAATCATTAGTCATAGATTAAAGGTGGGGTATGTCATTTTGGAGAAATCAGCTTGAGTGCGCTAGAATTTGAAAGTACGCAGCCGGAAGAAATCTGCCTCTTCCTTCAGACTTCCTTACAGAGCCCCTCCTCCAACACACACAAACACGCACATGACCAATGAGGGCACGAGAT
>NW_011370576.1:0-530 GCF_000735185.1 Notothenia coriiceps
ATTTTTGCGTGAAGAATTATTAAAGGTCACCTAATATGCAAAATCCATGTATTTTATACATAAACATGTGTCTTTCAGGAAAAAAGCTTCGCACACTTTTTGTCCTGATCCATTTATATAAAAACCTGTCAGAAAATGAGCTGATCAGATTTTGGCCACTTTATGATGTCATAACAATTTGTTGGCTTGTTTAACCCCCCCCCCACCCCCCTGGCTCCTTATTTTCATCTAAAGTTACAGACAGAGTATCAGTCAGAGGGGATTATGGGATGCTACAATGCACGATCTGTTTGGTATTTCTAGCCAAACACTTCAGAGACATGTTTTATATATCTGAGACCTATAATATATTGATGAAAAACAGTATGATAGGGGATCTTTTATGTCTAATTTGGTATGACAATGCTTTTTATTTCTAGCTATTAAGTCAGAAGCAAAGTGTTTTTTTATTTTTTTAACTTACCACTTCCTCTTGGTAGAGCCACCCCGGACAGCGCCTCCAGCACGGAGCTCTTCCCCGAGCTTTGGTC
>NW_011370577.1:0-2612 GCF_000735185.1 Notothenia coriiceps
GTAGTCGTGTCGTGTGTGTGTGTGTGTAGTGTAGTAGTGTGTAGTGTGTGTGTGTGTGTGTGTCGTGTGTGTGTGTCGTGTAGTGTGTAGTGTCGTGTAGTGTGTGTAGTGTGTGTGTGTGTGTGTGTGTGTGTGTGTGTGTGTGTGTGTGTGTGTGTGTGTGTGTGTGTGTGTGTGTGAGATCAGCAATGTAATCTTCTTTCCTCAGAGACACTGACGGCATTAATTTTGAGGCTGAGTATGAGTCAGTGTGTTTGAACAGTAGCCAAAGATGAATATAAATCCCTTTTGTGTGTATAGCAATTATGGCATTATTTCCGGGAAATCCAACCTAATGAACATGTACTGTAATTATTAGTCTGCACCACAAGTTAAAAAGCATTGTACTCTTGTCTTTAAAGATGGACATGGCATGTTATTTGCATATAAACAAATGAGAACAAGCTTTATCCTTCCACACCCGACTCTTCCCTCTGTCACTTTACAACTTCTTAACATTTGACTATTTCTGTAAATGTTCTGTGTGTGCGTGCGTGCGTGCGTGTGCGTGCGTGCGTGCGTGCGTGCGTGTGTGTGACGGATCGTTGGAGCTATGTGTAACTCAAGCTCGAACGGGAGCTGCCTGGACGCTGCAATCATGTTGCGCGCACTATCCGTGCTGAGTGTGCTGACTTTTCGTACAATGTCCCACTGTCTGGCTCTGCTAGCTGCATAAAGTGAAGTGCTCGGCGCAGTTGTCGGCGAAATGTCGCTCCTCTGTTTTTCATTGAAACAGCTCCTTATATCCGTTAGCGCAGCTAGCTAGCAACAGATGCTAACAACAACAACAATACACGTAAGGTCTCTCTCTCGCGCCACACATACACACACCCTCCCGGTCCTCCCGATGGCCAGTCGGTGCCTGCCGGTGAGCGTGGAAGTGTGGTCTGCCGCAAGCGGGCAGCAGCAGCGGGGCTGTCAGCATCCGCTGGTATCTTAAACTCGATGCGCTCTGAAACTACGGGCCGTCCGAGGACAAAAAATACACATGCGTTAAATCGCGTTCAAATAATTAGTGCCGTTAAACATTTTTTGCGTTAACGCGTTAACTTGACAGCCCTAATATATATATTTGTATATATAATATCTACATGTACATTTTCTATTTTATTTTATTTCTATTCTTGTTTATTTTTAGTTTTGTTTTATTGTAAAATGCCTTGTCTTTTATGTTGCTGCAACAAAAACAATTTCCCAAATTGGGATCAATAAAGTACCATCTTATCTTATCTCTTCAATCTGGCTTTTAATGCGTGATTGTTTTTGTATTATTTGACTTTAACTTTATTTATTTATTTATTTGTTGTTCTTTTCTTTTCACTATCTCTGTAAAGCGACTTTGAGCACCTGTAAAAGCGCTAACAAAATAAATCTATTATTATTATTATTATGATATGCCCTGGAGTTACAGCTTAGTTAAGTAAAGTAAAAGTCTCAGGCTCCCCCAACAATGCAAATAAGATCTATTGTTTTCTTGATTAAATATTTAGAAAGTCTGAAAATAGAAAGAAACTAAAAAGAAAGTTTCCCAGAAATGAGTAAAAACTAAAAAAACAGCCAGTGACAAAAAGTGAGTAAATCTTTTCCCCTGAAACGTTCAGAGTGTCTTTCCACCGAGGGGAGGGACACATGTTCATATATAAAATACATGAAAAGTGCATAATAGGTGACCTTCAATAGCAAATCGTCTTCACAAACGTGCTAAGTGAGAGACGCACCTCCACAGCTCCGGGGGTCGGGTGTCTCAGCACCAGCACGTCGGCGTAGCAGCTCATGGTCTGCACGGAGTCGGCCAGAGACTCTCCTTTCTGCGCGGAGGACGTGGATTCGCTGAAGTGAACCACGGAGCCGCCCAGACGCTGCATGGCCGCCGCGAACGAGCTGCTGGTGCGAGTGCTCACCTCGTAGAACATGGACGCCATCACCTTACCCTGAGGAGAGAGGGGGCTTTAAAACTGGGCTTTAGACGGACACATAGTAAACTAGAGGACTGGAGTACGTGTTGCTTAATACCAAATGCTTGCTCTGATTCCAAAAGCTACTGTATAGATTACACAAAGGACAGGACTCTTTCCAATTAGCTTCAAACAGACGACCTCCCTTTTCCCCTGCATACTCATCCCCCCCTTAACTTCTGACTTAATCTGTGTATTTTCAAATTTCTATCTTATTCTGTAACCCTCAATTATTGTTTGAATTCAATGACCTGAGTGCATGCTTGTACTTGCATGTCAAATCTTGTTTTTTGTAAAGTGTACAGAGACTCTGGGTAGTGAGCATTTAAACAAATAAATAAAAGAGAAGGCTGTTTAGCCATGTAGAGTTTTTGCCCTCTCCCAAACATTCAAATACACTTTAAAACTCAGATGTTTCTGGTGTACCTTCAGGATGTCCAAGCTTCGTTCCTTCTGAACCATCAGTCGCAGAGTGTGGGCGACATTGAAAAGGTGCGAGATCTGAAACAAAGAAATAAAACTGAAACATGCATCACGTGTTTCTTTCTCAAATAAAACTGTATTATTTTAGAGGTGTGAGTGTGTGTGTGTGTGTGTGTGTGTGTGTGTGTGTGTGTG
>NW_011370577.1:2799-10371 GCF_000735185.1 Notothenia coriiceps
TGTGTGTGTGTGTGTGTGTGTGTACCGTGTGTGTGTGTGTGTCGTGTGTGTGTGTGTGTGTAGTGTGTGTAGTGTGTGTGTGTGTGTGTGTGTGTGTGTGTGTGTGTGTGTGTGTGTGTGTGTGTGTGTGTGTGTGTGTGTGTGTGGGCTGAACTAAATGGTAACATTGTCACAGACAAATAAAGTAGAATTGTCTTCTGGCTTCTATTTCCTCTTAATTAAATGTGTGTGTGGGGGGGGGGTGTGTGCTTGTGTATGAGTGTGTGTGTGACTTTCTCTTCCCAATTAGGGTTTTAATCCATCAACTGGCTGTTGCTATGGTGGTTCTTCCTCCAACCAATCAAAGCCAAGCGAGTGAGCACGCTCAGAGAGGAGAGTCACATAACAACCTGAATGATAGTGTTTGATACCATGGACCAGAGGGTGAAGGAACAGGTGATTAAAAAACTTCCGGGCAGTCAACAGAATATGAAAGAAACCGCACACACTTTGTCCAACCCTTGTAACCAGGCGACCACACACACCTTGGTGATTTTTCACATGTTCAAATAGGCAATTATAGCCTACTGTGTGAAATATTGTGATGGAGAGCTTCAAGTTTCAAAGCTGTTTATGAATCCTGAACATTAATCAAATACATTAGCTCTTTATTTGGATCATATCCACGTTAATCATTTTTGAAGCTTCCTTGAAAACTAAAGCGGATTCCTCATTTGAAAAGACCCATATATTACTGTAAACATAGGCCTACTGTATGTTTCAATATTCCATGTCTTGGTGCAGATATGTGTGCTTATTTTCCTTGAATCCCCTTCTCTCTCAGGGTGCTTTTCTTTTATATATTTATCTAAGCAGGCAGGTCAATTAGGAGAGAATTCAGATTTACTACGACCGCTAGCACAGCTGCTCTCACTGATCCCAGGAGGAAGCGGCTGTGTGTGTGTGTGTGTGTGTGTGTGTGTGTGTGTGTGTGTGTGTGTGTGTGTGTGTGTGTGTGTGTGTGTGTGTGTGTGTGTGTGTGTGTGTGTGTGTGTGTGTGTGTGTGTCTTTCCATGTGTGCACGAGCAGACAGTGGACAGTCAGTGGTGGGACCAGTTTTTCTTCCATATTGTGCTCCAAAAATAAAGCTGAAAGTCTGACCGAGTCTGTCCATATGTTTATTTCATATACAACAGAAGTCTTCAGAAACTAATCACACACAATGACTTCAGTTATGAATATTTACGAAAAAAAACACCGACTCAAATCTAAAGAGAACTACCATTTTTAAGATTTCCACAGAAGCAAATCTTAAAATAAAAATACATACACTGTGATCTCAAGTATCCAGCTGCCATATAAACAATTCAGGATGCACACACGCCATATCTGAACAATAGAAGCCTCCGCTATTAGGTCACATGATTAACCATTGCAGAAACACATTCATTAAACTCAATTTCCTGTCACGTTTTGCTGCATGTCTACACATGAGATGCATGTGTGTTGGAGATGTAGTGATCCAACAGCTGATATCTCCAAAACAAAATACAGGCTCACCCTGGACCAATCTCCCGGAATGATGCTGAGCTTGATGCATGGAGGTTTGATATACAGTACATTAAACTGTTAAAGCATGGTTCAATGTTGCTCTCCTATGAAAACCATTCCTCAAAAACTAGTAAACCTGTTTTTAACCTTGTGATCATTAGAAAGGTATTTGAATGGGATTTAAAAATATATATATTTGTATTAATTTCAAACACTCAAAACTAATCGCAAAGAAAATGTAATATTCCAGATCATGTGAAAATAAAAACATGTATAAATAGATGTGTAGAACATCATATCTCCAGAAATTAAACTTGAGGAATTGAGAAAAAACATTAAATAGTAAAGTAGGCAGATTGGATTTAAAAAGAGATGTATTAATAATGTTTTATTAATTTCAAACACTCATATTATAAAAAACATGATTGACAGATTATCTAAAAATAAAAAATAAAAACAAAACCTGTAGATGCATGGTTTACATTGGCCAGCAAGGTTATTGTAGTGTATGCATTTCCATAAAATGTTCGCCTGCGCTGCCTTGATTGTAAACAAGATGTGGAGCCATGTAGACGCAGATTATATGAGCCATGCAATTAAAAAAACATGACCACGCTCTCACTGTATATAGCCCTAGAAATGTGCTGCACATGACCCCCCCCCCCGTAAACCTCAACAAGAGAGACGGAAACGGAGACTATTCCAGCGATAAGCATGACGCTCAGGAAGAGAGAGATGAAGGAGAGGCAGACAGAGAGACAGACACATAATGCACCAGGTGTCTGACCTTGTGTGTTTGACAGCAGGCAGTTTGGACTGGATCCAACTGTGAGAGGCCTACACCTAAGTACTCTACTTATACAGCCAAACTTTGTTTTTTGTATTTCTTAATATCTGTAGGTATTTGTTTGAGTCACAACATTTGTTTCAATAACTTAGTTTCAATTTATTAAATTAAATTACTGAAAAAAAAACATCCGTTAACTTTGACCCTTACATAAAATATATAAATAAACTAGCTGCACCTTTACCAACTCTGATAACACTTTAATGATCAATAATTAGAAAACATATCATATATATTATTCTGAAATGGAACAATCTGCGCAATGACTACTTTGACTTTCGGTACTTTAAGTATATTTTGGTGCTAATACTTTTGTTCTTTTGAGTAACATTTTGAATGCAGGACTTTTACTTGAGTAGTATTTTGAATGCAGGACTTTTACTGTAACAGAGTATTACTCTGATACTTCTACTTTACTCAAGAACAAGATCCTCCCCCCTCTGGTTCTCTTAGCGATCGCTGTGTCTCGGCGAGAGAGGCACCAGCGTCAGTGGGAAAGATCAGATCAGACCCGTCCCCCTCTCCCTGTCTCACTTTCATAAGTGGATTTATCATTTCCAGGCCCTGACCTGTCCTCCCGACAGGACAGCCTGGCTGGACTCAGCCCTGCAAATTACTGCTGACCCTGACCATGAAAAGTCTCTATGTTAAAATCACAGAGCTTGTGATATTAAAGTGAACCCGACTTTGACTCTGACCTCTGCATATAGATATTTTTATCCCCGGTTTTCGACCCCCTTCACGATCAGAATGTGACGTGTTTGGTTTGAAATTGTTACCCAATCTGAGGGAAGAGAACTGTTGACTCTTGTGTTTCTGCTGTGACTCATTCAGCGGCCTCCAGCACACATAATGAACACCTCTTCTGCTGTCCGGCAATTCACACCTCCTGTTCCTTTCTATGTAAGCGATGCAGCGGTGTCATTATCAAGTCCTACTTTTCTACAATACCCTAGTTGTGTGTTATAGCCAGTTTTAAGTCTTCACACATCCTGCCACCTTCTTATCCTTCATGTTATCCCTTCACTCTCTACTTTTTCCCTGTGGCCTCTCGCTGCCCTCCATTTCTTCATCCTGCTTTTTTGGCACTGTCTATGTTTCTTTCAAACGGCGTCTAACTCTCTGTCATGTTCCTTATAAATGCTTTGTGTGCCATTGTGTGTGTTTGCATGAAACTGTGTCACAGGCGGTTATAGGAAGCTTGGGTGATTAACTCTGATAGCCACCAGATGCCGGACTCAGTCACACACACCAACACACTAACGTCAACAAAGAGGCCTGAAGATGGACAGAAACAGACAGCGGAGAACTACAAGGGAAATGTGAGTGACAGCAACCGAGCAGAGCAAAAGAAGCAAAAGAGGAAGTGACACGTAGAGCAGACGGAGCGTGTGCGTAGGTGAGAGGAGGTCCAACATGTGTGTGCAGTATGTGTGTATGTTTGCACTGTGTGTACTGCAAAGTGCTGACTTTGTTCTTTAAAAAAGCTCTTTTTTTTTCTCCTGAGCTTGATTTTTTGGAGAACAAACAACGTGAGTGAGGGCAGATGACTGTCTGCAGAATGGTGATGTGACCTCAGATCAAAGCTTTGATTGGCCAGATGCCGCAGATGTTGTTTTCTCTATGGTATTTGTGAATGTGTGTGAGAGAGAGAAGAAGAAAGAGATTTGAATGCTGATTTCCATTTACCTAAACTGAGAGGGCTGATTAGTTATAGATATATCTGCATGTGTGCGTGCTTGCATTTGTGTGTTTCAGTGTTTGTTGGACGCCCTCTCATCAGTCAAGACTATCAGATCGGGCAGTCAACAAGCAGCTGGCTCTGACTGTGGGACCGCCTCTCTAAACTGCCAAACACAAAAAAAGTTAGATTGTCACAAAAGTAAAACAAAATCAATATACTGGCTAAAAATACCCCTTTGAGCTTGCATGTCATGACAGATGTAAGAAAATATGGAAATGTTGGCTACTTTTAGCAACATTGTACTATTTCCAGCTAAAGCAGTTCATCGATATTAAAAGAAGCAACTCGTCGGATGTCATTATATAACATATACACATTTGAGCCGTTTCAAGAATTTTAGGCAGTGATTAAAACATGCGTCCAAGGATTTGAGGGACTTCTTTCTGTAGATTCCTCCATATGTCAGAAATACTAAAATATTAGCTCTGACTAGCATGTTGAGTAATTCCCCATGTCCATGTGTCGTTCCAAAATACAGTAATCCAAAACTTTACGTGTGTACGTTGACCCAATCAACTACTGCGTCGATCCGATTTTGGCTGATAAAAAAAATAAGGCTGGCTCCCCCTGAAAACAAGCTGGTGGTTCCAGCATTTACAGATTGTTGATTTCATGTCTTCTTTGCTACATGACACCAGCCATGAATAGGACATCCTTTCATGGCCTGGTCCTCTTTAAAGCACTTCACTAGTTGCAGTTTATCACAAATGATGTGCTTTTCTTAATGAGGCTGACTCCTACAGGGAAAGGCGACCATATTTAGGCACAATCTATTTCAGATCCCGCGGTGAGGGTGCTTGAAAGACCACTGATTTTATTTGTATTTCTTCAGGTCCCAACCCACCTTAGGAAAGAAAAATACCTCAGGAAGCAGTCTACCAAGAAACTCAACATCTGTGCTGCAATCATCCCTACTGTGTTGTGACATAACTTCCTGTACCATTAACACTTGGCTGCCTGCTGTCACGTAGAGCTGTTAGCACTGGCAATAATTAGCAATAGCATAAGTTACATTTGGGAAATTAGCATTTATCACACTGCTGCTACACTGGGCTTTTGTCGGCATGAGTACATTAGGATATAATTGTATGAAAGCTAAAGAGACGCTCAGTCAACCTACCTAGAAACCAGGTGGTATTATGGGGTAACATTAGCATAGTAGCTATTTAAGTACAGCGTTTATGTATCTTTATCTGACACAATATACGCTTTGCCACAGAGAAGAATGGCACGTAAACATCTCTCTAGTTACTGACAACAGGCAATATAGGGGTTTAAACCTGGGGTCTCTTTTTAAACACTGTTATGAAAGATGAGAGACTTGAGGGAACGCTACAATGTGCAAGGCAAGAGTCATCGGTTAGCTATTTTTCTGTAACCTTTCTGTCACTGTAAAAGTAAAGACAACAAACAGGTTGTTTATTCCTTATTACATAACTAAAACAAATTATATAAATGAAAATTCTGAAGATCAAGCACAAGGCCAATGTTGACGATTAACCCCATAATCTCCATGATTTGTATTTAAATAAATAAGTCCATAGACTATACTGTATGAAGGCTTTTCAAAAGAGGTAAAACAGTGGGGGCTGATGCAAAGTAAAATAAGCTCTTGGATTTGCTGGATTATGAACGAGACAAATATGCTTTCAAACTATGGGAAATGAGATCCAGAAACAGACCTGCAAATAAATGTTTTTCCCATATGTGCTGATGATCGTAAAGATTGTAACTTTAAATGAACAGTGTATTTTAATAGCTCTGGCTCTGCACAGCCAATAGTAGTCAGTACTCAAGCAGAACAGTCACATGATAACCCTTGTCTTGTATTTTTTAGCAGCCCTTTAAGGGTCTCCCTATCAATGATACTAAGCGTCTTTTCCCAGATGCATCATCTAATCTCACAGTTAAATCATACTAAAGGGAGATAAGATGCATGACCTCACTCATGCACAAATATCTGTGTGTGTATCTGAGACACTGTGTACTTAGTGATTTTGTACATACTTGCGTGCGTGCGTGCGTGCGTGCGTGTGTGTGTGTGTGTGTGTGTGTGTGTGCGCGAGGTAACAAGAGGGTTGAGCAGTGCGACATGGTTCCCTGTGTCAGTGTTAATAACCCAACCCTGGTAATTGGCATAGAATATTGATAGAGAGGAAAATGGCCCCAAGCAGATCTCTGCTTCATTAACGAAAGACTAGGGGGACGGAAACAGGAGAGTTCATAGCAGGCGGAGGAAGAGAGAGAAGGGACGGAAGCGAAAAAAAGGCAGAAAAAGATTGCTGCCAACCACAGACGAGCAGACATAAACTGAAAAGGGGATCAGAAGGATGAGGAATAGATGGAGGGGCAGAAATTGCTTCAAATCATATGTGGGTTTTATAACAGCTTTCAGAACCAAAGGACATTGAATCACTCAATACATGAGTGACCATGAAACAGTTCCAGTAACAAATAGAAAAGCAGTTATGTCATTTTATCCCAACATGGTAGCAATTCATTATATTTGAGTGAGGTGACCCTATGAAGGTCTGGGCTGTATAATGACCTCCACTGCCTAAACGCAGACTATCTGGACCAGGGGTCACCAACCTTTTTGTCACCGAGGGCTACTTCAAGGGTACTGAGTAATACGAAGGGCTACTTGTTTGATACAAACTTCCTGAATAACATAATTGCATGGTTCACCTTTAATGATAATATTATTATTAATAATAATCAGAATACATATTAATTTACTGTATGTGAAGGACTGTCTGATCACATGTTAATGTTAATTATTCCTAACAATAATTATTAACAATGATTTACCATTGCTATAGCAACCCCATTGTTTTGTTATGAAAATGTATCTATTTATACACATTCTAGCGAGATCTATCAGTGGTCGTTGTAATGCTGCGTTCACACCGGACGCGACTTCGCTCTCATCGCTCGAGTTTCACAGCTGCTGCCAGCTGTGTTTACTCGCATCATTCAAACAAGACGCGATGGCTCGGGAGCTACAACTACAAAAATGAACATATTTTTACCATGATTAAATTGTAATACACGTTTCTAAATGATGCCGAAGTAACAACATACTGATACCTGTTAGTAAAAACCATGAATTAATGCTTGACAATTCTGCAGACAAGACGGCAGGCGAAAAACCTTTTAAAATGCTTGTTTTCTGAATGGAGATTGGGTCGACCAGGCTAACGTTGTATATGCTCACTCCACACTCACAACAACGGCCTACAGACATAAATAAACCAGCGACTGTATTCACCAAGACACAGACAGTCTGTGGTTTGTACTCATTTAACTTTTGTCTAGTTTCTGAACAGATATGAGGAGCTGTGAGCTCTGAGTGCTAACAGCTAACGGCTGATGTTGTTTTTGGCTGCATCTCAGGTCGATTTAAATGGAATCCTTGCATCCCTCACTTGCGTCGTTTCCCTGCGTTTAG